>NC_091129.1:150526114-150743614 GCF_040183065.1 Periplaneta americana | reverse complement strand
GACAAGACAGTTGGACGGTACGTTACACAGTACTCCAGTTCCTATGAGAAAGATTCTGTCAGAAACTCCTATTTTCATTTTGGAACAGAGTGTTCCGACCTATATTTCTTTTTCTGGAACTGTTATTTCCTCGGAACTGTTTGGAAAGTACTGTTATCTTATTTTTCCCTATATCATAGACCTATCTACTGTGGATGTAGATGGTGCTCCTGCTTAGCTTCAGCTAGAAATGACAGACTGATAGTGTGATAATGAACTGAAGGTCTGTATAAAAGCAGGAAAAAGTCTGTGTGATTTTTATTCACATTTTCCATTAGTCAGATTTCTCAGGCTTCATCAGCAGCTTTCGACAGACTGTGCATGTTCGGATCCACATACATATACGAACATTATTTTCTTTAATGAAAATAAGTAAATCCCACCACAGAACTAGCTAATTCATCTGACTACAATCTATAAAATTTCTCAGTTCATGCACTACCCAGATCATAGTGCATAATATTGAGCAATCAGTACGCAATAAAGAGGCTAAAAAATCTCGTAAAATTAGCATTACAGAAGATCAGGAACTATTTTTACTTATGGTCATACATTAACAAAATGAAAAGAAAAAGTAGAAATCTAAAATGCAGTGCAGTATTTAGTTTTATTCAGCTTTCATTTCATCCCTAACTAATCAACCAATTGGTTTCATACATGTAAATACCAGTATTAGGCATTCACATTACTTTAAGTTTAATTTTATCACTATGAGAAACATTTATTATCACGAAAAAGCAGCCACCATCGCAAGCCTCCGCTGCGCCCGCGGCAGCGAAACACGAGAGCAGCGGGCTTCAGAGCTGCCTGAGATGACGTCACAGGGCATCGAGTTGACGACCATTGCTCTAGAAGAATTTTAAAAATTCTGCTTAGTACCATAAACTACGGAAATATAAATTTTATAAATCAGTTTTCATAAACCCTGCCAAAAAATATTTGACTTATTTCACTAAACATGTTAAAATACTTTCCCCACTAGAGTCCTGCATAACCGGTTACGAAAGGTAGAACAGACAGATTGCTACTGAACGCCTAGCGCTATAGGCAGTACGCGAAGCTCTTCCGTCTCGCGGAGTAGTCCAATGTTCGCTTTAACGAATGTTCGAGTCTCACTCGATTGGACGGCTCTGGATCATGAAAGACAGACAATATTGAGCCATCCAGGAGTTCCAAGAATCGTTGCAAGAACCGATTATCATCGTGTCCCTCTCCTCATTGATTCAAGCACTCATCATGAAACTATAATCATTAAACTTGAGAGTGCTTTTATTTTTGTTGATAGCTTTTTATCTCACTAAAAACGAATTATTACAGAAATAATAATACATCCACTTAGAATAATTAAAATAAATAGGCTATATTAACAACTACTCTTTCAGAGGTAGCCTATTTTATTGTGTACTTTTTATTCAATTGTCGGTTTCTGGTTTAATTATGTGAATCCTACTTACTTGTAATCTAATACTAATCTGTATTCCAATGTGTTTATTTTTATTTTTACTGTGTACATTTTTATTGAATTATCGGCTTCTGTTTTTGTGTGATTCGTATTTGATTCTAACATCATTAATATGTATTCCACTATGTTTATCTTTATTTTATGAGGTAAATTATTATGTAACTATCTCTTTTGACTCTTAATAGTTTCCGTACTTTATTAAAAAGTCTCATAAAACTGTGAGCTAATTTAGTAGATTGATAGCTATGCATAAGTACCGCTTTGCTCTGCATTTTATCGTATGGTACACTATGTACATTTACACCTACATAGTAGTCATCGGCGATCAACAATTAATCCACGCTTGTAATAATGTGCGATCAATGTTAGTTTACGTTAAGTGTATTACAGTGCAAGTGGCTAAGTCTATTATGTCAATATTTCAACATAGTGCAGACAACGTTCAGTTAAAAGTCAGGCAAAATAAAACAACACAATGTTGCTGTATCCTACATGTTCGCATAAATTAGCAGTTAGTGACTTATTCTCACGTATTATCAAAAATAATCTCACTAGAGGTTTTGATTTATCTAGAGAAAATCAAAACTCGAGTGGGATTTAATTGACTATTACACGATTAGAAGAAAGTATATAAAGATTAGAAGTAACGAAGTACTCCAATACAATAAAAAATTAATTAACTTACGAAAATACAACTTTCTTCAAATGTACCATCTCAACATTACAAATATTACGCTAGATGCATGCTAGATGGCAGTGGTGTGTTATGTTTATGTGATGTTATCAAGTGTGCCAACTATGGAATCTTCATTGAATTCTGTAGACGGTTACTAGTCAAGAAGGCTTTGTTGATTCAATTTCATTTTTATTAAAACAGTTGCATTCCACTTCAATTATCCGGATCCCAGCAATCAACGTCACTTTACAGATGATTTTCAATAAATTTTAGTATTAAACAATCTCTGATACGTGACTATCCATAATATCAAATAGCAGAAGCTATAACATAACCTAAATAATATAAACAAGTGTTAGAAAAGTTTTAATTAGGGATGATGAAATAAACAAGGAAGTTTTAATTAACGATGATGACATAAAAAATAAACATTAATAATTTTAAAAGAAACAATTATTGAAAGTACAATTTTCAAATTTGAATGTTTTAGTGATTGGTGTTAGTCTTTTATATTAGACGTGTGCTTAAAAGAAGTGAACTCGTTGATGTACATGGTTTATTCCTCAACTTATTCAGGATTTCCGAATGGTGCTCTTCATTTATTTGTAAATAGGATTTCAGGGAAGATGCATAGGTATGACCAGTGATGTTTATTAATTCTTGTTCTTGAATACCAATGCGAATCATACTGTATTTGAAACTGCTGTGCATCGACTGGAGTGGTTTGTAATTTTCTGTTTTTTTTTTTTTTTTTTTTTTTTTTTTTTTTTTTTTTTTTTTTTTTTTTGACGTCCAAACCAGCGCAGTTTGAAATGTTGGCAAACAAAGAAACAAATGCTAGGGACGCGATAAAATTAAACAAATGATAGGGACGCGAAAAAATCGTGCGATAAGCAGCCATGATTGGTTGAAATATGTCCTTTCGTACCGTTTTATTGGTCAAAAGTAGTATGACGTAGTAAAAGTGTAATAGTCTTTTCAAAAACTACGTTTTCTCGCGTGGATTAGCTTCAGAACATAAAGTTATAAGCCCTTCGATGATTTTTAAAGCAAAAAATGATCTTTAAAAATAATTGTGTCTATCAAATGTACAGAACCAGGCACGAATTGATCACAGCTGGAAATGTGCACAAATGATAGGAGTTCATATTAGCAGCAGTTCTCGAAATCAATGACTATGCCATAAAAAGCTGCATTACTTTTGTCTAGCAATTTCTCATCAGAAGGACTAGGATTATGTTCCGTAAAAATTACATGAGATTTGTGATTGAACAAGTGTCTGTCTGTCTGTCTGTCTGTCTATCTATCTACCTACCTACCTATCTGACAGGTTGTTTCTTAATGAGTTTTCTTCCTAATCTTTTGCCATTTAAATTGGAATGCTTTTCCCTTACCTTATCATTTGTAACTACAGATAATAATAATAATAATAATAATAATAATAATAATAATAATAATAATAATAAAGGTAAGTTTGTTGCTAGCTAAAAATACTTAGGCCTACACAAATATAAACATGAACCGATGTTCTAGCGCAACTCAGAGAGAGTAAAACTCGTGCTCAGAGAGGGATTAGAAAAGAAATGCATCTGTCGGTCTTCAACCAAATTAGAATCAAAATTATCCATCGTAATAAGGGAAATAATCCTGAAAAGAAACTGGACATTACTATAGAATCATTTCTATTCTGAAGATAAAGTGAATTACGACATGTAATTTCAGACCAAAATTCATTTTAACATTGTTTATACATGCGTGAAATTTTAAATCAAAGCTTACGTATGTGTATGGAACAAAAACTGTGTGCATTTTATTTGCACACATTGAAATCCGGGCGGGAAAGATTTTACACAATACTGAGCGAGGAAATGGGAAAAGAGGGAACTACAATGCGCGGGATGGTAAACGCGGATGAGTACCATTTTTTATAATATATAGCATTAGGCGTGATCTGTTATTACGTATTCAAGACCAAGAGGAAAATAACTCAATGCTGAAAAAGAGAATGTGTATATAGCACAAGAGGCGAAAAAAAGAGATGAAATTTGGTTCTTGCGAACTAAACAGGCGTACATCGCCCGCAAATGCATCCTTCAGGAATATCGCATCTTGTAAAATGTACCTGTTTAATAAGTACGTACAGCAAAACAAACTATGAGGGTCTAGAAATAAAACGTAGGCTACGACGTAAAAAAATGTGTTTTTTAAGAAAATACGAAAACGTTCTACGACTTTGTGTTTAAATATTTTCAATTTGCTTTTTTCAATGTTAATAGATTTCAATGATATAGGCCTAAATGAAGTGCTTTATTCTGGTTTCAATTTTGGTTATTTAAATAATTTTATGCTCGACCATGCCGAAATATAGTAATTATACACCTGGTAGTAGCCCTTTAATGCACCTCATTCAAGTACACCTATTCATTATAATTCAGTTGTTCAGCCAATGAGAAATCACTTTTGTACTGATTGTACCATTATAAAACCGCAAGTATCGATTATTCTCGGATATGCAATCGAAAGACAATTAGCGAAAAGTCACGGAGGCTGGAAATCCAATACTGTCGCAGAAGGTTATGTTCTGTCACTACAATAATTAGCGTTAATTGTAAATAATATTCAAATAAATTCAATTTGTCATCTCGTTTTTCAATTCTAAATCAATTTCCAGGTTATATCAAGCCTAATGTTCACGTTATTCTCTAGATTATATCAAGGTCAATGACATTCGTGTTTCGGAAAAAATCAATACTTTCGCGTCTGCGCACATCTCACAATTCAGGTTAGTTCCACTCCTCACTTACATAACCATAACATGAATACTTCTGAATAATTTCAAGTTAGAAATATGGTCGAGCATAAAAAGTCGTATGAAACTTGCCTATAATGGTAATTAAGACGCTCATATGAAAGTTATGAAACTCGCTTGCGCTCGTTTCATAAACAAACATACTCGCGTCTTAATTACTACCATTATAGGCTCGTTGCATAGTGTACTATTCTGTTCACCTTCATTCGCTACCTTATTTATTACACATTGTTTCTCATGTCAGATTCACTACCTCATAAATTCTGAATTTTGCATATCTATCTTGTATTGACGTGGGAGATTGAGTTTACGTATGTGTGCACTGATTTCCTATTAATAGTGATTGTGAGTAACATTGGCATACGTTATGGATTTTGTGCGAGTTTATTGAGTTTTTTTTTTTTCTATCTTCTCATGTTTCAACCAGGTACTTTGCATCTCTAGTAATATATATAATAGAATAATTATGAGAGGTTTTGGTTTGTAATAGTAAACGAGAGTGAACAAGTTTTTTTCTCTCTCTCTTTTGTTATCTATCCGTCTCTCGTCACCCCTAGTTACCTTTCGGCCTTACATTGTAATTCTTACATATCTTTCCTCTGAGAGCTTCACTCCGTTTATTTATATTAATTTTCTAGACTCATTGCTGTTTTTTTTTCCTTTTATATTTATTTATGCTCGACCATGCCGAAGTGTAGTAATTATACACCTGGTAGCAGACCTTTAATGCATGTCATTAAAGTACACCTACTCATTAAAAGTCAGGTCTTTCAGCCAATGACGACTCAGGTTACAACTGTTCAGCCAATGACAGGTCAGCTTTCTACCGTTATAAAACCGTAAGTATCGATTATTCTCGGATATGCAATCGAAAGAGAATTAGCGAAAAGTCACGGAGGCTGGAAATCCAATACTGTCGCAGAAGGTTATGTTCTGTTACTATAATAATTAGCGTTAATTGTAAATAATATTCAAATAAATTCAATTTGTCATCTCGTTTTTCAATGTCTAATTTAATTTCAATGTTATCTCTGTAGGTTCTTATGGCCTAGCAAGGTCAATGTGGACATCTGTTCCTCGGAAAAAATCAATACTTTCGCGTCTGCGCACATCTCACAACATACGGAACATTCGTCAAGGTCAGATACAAAGGAAATTAATAATATCAAGTTAGAAATATGGTCGAACATAAAAAGTCGTATGAAACTCTCCTATAATGGTAATTAAGAAGCTCGTATGAAAATTATGAAACTCGCTTGCGCTCGTTTCATAAATATCCATACTCGCTTCTTAATTACCTTCATTATAGGCTCGTTGCATAATGTACTATTATTCATATGTTTATGTACATATTTACAGGCAATTTAATATTACAATATTTTATTATATTATCTAATTATTATTATCTTATTTTATACAGGTGATTCACGAGGAAAGGTAAAAAATTTAGGATACGATATCTTAGGCCATTTTTAGTAAAAAAGTTCATATGAACATAGGTCCGTTTTCGAACGATGGCGGAGCTAAAAGCATTTTTTTTGGTAAAACGTCTCGCCCCAATGTGAAACAGACGTTACCATATGCTGCTGAAGTGAGAATGTAGACAAGGTCACCGATCGCAGTGAATGACGTAACATTGAAATTTGCATTGTGAGCGATGTAGATAAGAGAAAGAAACCGGGTGGTGGGGCATTTCAAATGTCCAATTCCTTGCCCTTGCCTGATGTAATGGCACAGAACCCGCAGGTAATACAAGTACACTATCATCAGTTCACAGCAGTTCATTCAGCTACCTACAGTACAGTAGTTGTACAGGTACAGTTATCGGAAGTGTTAAGTTGTGTTTTTCAAGATGCCTTATAAATTGTCCACTACAGAATACGTCGATATTGTGTATGTTTATGTTTTGTGCGACGGAAGTTCCTTGCGTGCCGTCGCTGAATATGAACGGCGCTTTCCGAACAGAAGGTACCATATCGAAGAGTACTTACTGTCTATGGGGTTGGATGAAAAACTTGGTATATCAAAGTAAGGGGGAAACGACAGAGGCGCTAATCGACCGTAGTTTGGATGCGGCATAAAGAACAGCCACGTGCAACTCTCCCGCGCGATGAGCGCGATTCACGCTCAAGCGCAACAGTGCATTGAAGCAGAAGGAGGTACCTTTGAAAATGTGCGAAAACATCGACCCCGACGTCTAGAATATTAGGTATGTATGCATACGTGAATATAAACTTTAAATTTGTCCGTTATCTGTCTCTAAATGCGAGTTAGTACAATGGAATCTCAGAAGTTTTTGTGAAATCAAAGAGCCATATCTCCGTAACATTTCGAAAACGCACCTATATTCATATGAACTTTTTGACTTCACATCCTAAATTTTTTACCTTTCCTCGTGACTCACCCTGTATAAATAAATTGTTGTTAATGTAAATGTTTAATTTTTTATTGTTAACCCCATTATTCCTACGAGGCTTTCGTAATTATTCAAGGGTTTACGGGTGAATCATGGTCAAAGGTAATCCAGTACGTTTCAATAGTACCGTAAAGAATTTTGCATTTTTAATGTTGGCAAACAAAGAAACAAATGCTAGGGAAGTGATAAAAATAAACAAATGCTTGATATGTGATAAAATTGTAGTGATAAACAGTCATGGTAAAAAATGGTATGACGTAGTAAAATTGTAATAGTCAAACGGAAAATTTCTGGAGAGAAACACTCTCGAAGGCTGTTGTTTTCAAGGTATTACAAGGGACTGAAGAGAGGTTATGTTATCCAAAGAAAGAAATTACCATTATAGTAAATTATCACCTATGCAACAGCTACTCATATAAATATTGTTTATAAGTATGTACTAATTCTGTAGTTTCATCTTCATTGTATATTATTATTATACCGTAAGCACTTCCTCAGCAAGAACTACTAGGATATCGGTGCCGCTTATAATGTTTTCACCTGAATAGAATAATTTAACCGAAAGTGAATGTGCAGAACTAATTAATTTTTATAAAGGGCAATAAAAAACTGATTAATTTACATTCATTATTTGTAGGCTTACTGCTACAGTCAAGGATACTCGACAGTGAAAATGTAAACTACAATTTGATTGAAAGGGCTCGTTAATGAATTTTTGCCATTATATTCAGCATTGAAGCCATATTCACTTGAGAACGGTTCAATTTGTTGCTGAATTATTGTCAATATTTATGAATTGGTATCATCAGTAGAAATTATAGCAGTTCCTCCTCCAGTTCTGAAATGTTCGAGTTTCTCAATTACTTTAGCTTTTTTGCATATCTTATCATATTATCGTAAAATAATTTTAACCGATTTACAGTTCATTTTGTTACGTTTATTTGACTACTAAAAGCATACGCTGTTGTCATGGGATGACATCTTAGAACTGTGAAGGTTTTGGATTAGAACGGGGTTCGTATGTACATAGCCACAAGAAGCATTTTGTAATATTTTTTAAAATATTTCTTCTTTCTCTATTACAATATACAGGGACATCAATTTATTTCTACTTCAATTTTTATTCTACCTGAGTTTTTGAATGTACTTCACTCCCACCCCTTCTACTAATGATATTCCAACTGTCCTCCACACAGAACCAAGACCGCATATAGTAAACATTAATGAGTTAGTAAGTATAGTACATTTCAGAAATATGTTCGCGTTTTCCAGTGATGAAAACTTCCAATATTGATTCATATTTTCGCACAGGTACTGTCGTCCGTTTGCCTACGTCGCATCCCGATTTCCCCCACCCGCTTCTGCTCGCCCCTCTGTAAAGACTAGTAGTTGGGCTGTCTTCGCTCTTTTCTGAAAACATTAATTTATGTTAGGAATTGGACGTCTACGTAATATTATACAACTGTTTAAAATAACTTAAATAAAAGGACCTCGTTAAGTAATTAACTGTCACGTGATTTCTACGATCCTGCGACATAACCACTTGAAAGGAAAGTAGATAGCATGTCTGAGTAATTTTATCTGTGCGGGTCGGGCAGAATTGAAGATTGAATTTACAGTACCTAAGGCACTCTTTTATAGAGTAGGTACAGAATTATTTCAACATGAATTACTAGTACAAAGGACGAAACTGGTAATTGTAATTAGATGCAGTAGTCTATAGTGCGATAATATGCACAAAAGAACTGAAGGCTATATAGAAATGAACGGCCACCATTTTAAAAAATGTGTTTAAATATCTATATTATGATATTTTTCAATTTAACTTCATTCTCTATATTGTACGCTAATGTGTTGTAGACAGTATAATAGACACTGCATAATGAATACGTTCGCATGGATAACTCAGTTCGTGAGTAAAAACAATTACTGTTAATACAGTACTGTAATTTGATTAAACAAAACCTAATGGAAATTATCAAACTCAAAGTCGCGATATTGTCTAGTTAACGTAAATGGATTAACTACTTTTCTTCCCTCGTATATATAGTAAATTGATTTGTTTGTATTTTACGCCAGTAACATCGAACTCCAGTCGTGGAAGGGAGTAGCAAACGGTGTTTCCGGTTCTTAACCCTTAATCCAAAGGTATAGCCAGGTTAATATTAGAAATGTTGGTAAAAATAAAATGATATCCCTGTATATGTCACGTGACACAGTTTGAAGGGCTCTCAAACAGGAAATAAAACATATGTAACTAAAAGGTTCAAATATTATTACGAACATAAAAACAAAAAACCTTAATTTTTCACCATTATTTCGCCATAGTGTCTCCTTAAGATATCACTCACATAGAACAAGGTTTCTGTATAACTTAACAGAGTTGTGACGATGTGCCACTGTTTCCCGCAACACCCAGGTTGCGCGAGAGCATGAATTGTATGTAGAAGACACGTTCCCTTTATACGGGCCTGCGATGAGCATATATATGAGTGAGTGGAATACTGTGTCGCCCGCTCCAAATTCCATTATATATATTGTTCTTGACGCAAGCTGGCTACAGAGTTCAGGCCGCAAAAAGAAAAGCCACTCGTGCCTTGAAAAACGAAATAAAAGTCCGAACTAAGCCCTTACTCAATGCACACTTGACACTATTCCCGCCGCATATGTACACTACAGCGGTCTAATTCAATTACTACGATGCCTTAGAGCTCAGTCTGCTTCACATCTTCAGCACCTTCGCCATTCTCGCCGTCGCCGTCATTATAAATGTAATAGCTGTCATTATTATCGTTATCTTGTTCTTCGTCTTTGCTATCACAAACGTGTCCGTTGTCTTCGTCATCATCATTGTCTTTGTCGTTTCGATTATCATCATTCTGTTCGTTGTCTTTGTTATCATAATCTAATATGTCGTCTTCGTGATCATCATAAACTTGATTATCTTCGTTACAACAACGGAGTCATCTTCATCATCATCATCATCATCATCATCATCATCGTGAATGTCTTCACGATAATTGTCATTGTCGCCGTCGCATCGTCGTGATTGTCGTCTTCATCTTCAGCATCGTGATTGTCGTCTTTATCTTCAGTATCGTAATTGTCCTCATCTTCAGTATCGTGATTGTCTTTATCTTCAGTATCGTGATTGTCTTTATTTTCAGTATCGTGATTGTCGTCTTTATCTCCAGTATCGTGATTGTCTTCATCTTCAGCATCGTGATTGTCATCTTTATCTTCAGTATCGTAATTGTCCTCATCTTCAGTATCGTGATTGTCGTCTTTATCTCCAGTATCGTGATTGTCTTCATCTTCAGCATTGTGATTGTCGTCTTTATCTTCAGTATCGTGATTGTCCTTATCTTCAGTATCGTGATTGTCTTTATCTTCAGTATCGTGATTCTTTATCTTCTGTATCGTGATTGTCGTCTTTATCTTCAGTATCGTGATTGTCTTTATCTTCAGTATCGTAATTGTCCTTATCTTCAGTATCGTGATTGTCGTCTTTATCTTCAGTATCGTGACTGTCGTCTTTATATTCAGTATCGTGATTGTCCTTATCTTCAGTATCGTGATTGTCCTTATCTTCAGTATCGTAATTGTCTTTATCTTCAGTATCGTGATTGTCTGTATCTTCAGTATCGTGATTGTCGTCTTTATCTTCAGTATCGTGATTGTCGTCTTTATCTTCAGTATCGTGATTGTCGTCTTTATCTTCAGTATCGTGATTGTCGTCTTTATTTTCAGTATCATGATTGTAGTCTTCATCTTCAGCATTGTGATTGTCGTGTTCATCTTCAGCATCGTGATTGTCGTCTTCATCTTCAGCATTATGATTGCGTCTTCATCTTCAGCATCGTGATTGTCGTCTTTATCTTCAGTATCGTGATTGTCGTCTTTATCTTCAGTATCGTGATTGTCGTCTTTATTTTCAGTATCATGATTGTAGTCTTCATCTTCAGCATCGTGATTGTCGTGTTCATCTTCAGCATCGTGATTGTCGTCTTCATCTTCAGCATCGTGATCATTACTTCACTGACACACCGTAGAATTCTATTTCAAAGAAATACAATTTTTTAAAGTCTCGAGACTCCTAAAATTATTATTGACTTACAGTCTACGTGCAGTCATTTTTTTTTAAATTACAGGTCAGTTTATATCCATATTAAATGTCAGCTAGTGAGTATATTTGAAAAGGTGACACTGACGTAAATTTCAGGGGGGGGGGGAACTTTAGGTTGTCAGGGTGATTGCATTCAGAAGAATTCTGGGGTCTCAATCGTTTAGTAAGACACTATTGCTCTACTTCAGAACTACCTGTAGATTCCATGATTAGCATGCCTGTCTAACGAAGGTCAAAATAATCTAAACTGCCTGATAATAGGCCTAACACCGCTGGCAGTGTAAAATAAAACTCAATGGTTTATCACTTTCCGTTTGATCACAACACGTTACAAGATGATTTATATTATGTCTGTCCAAAGAGCAATTTACTTGTGGCTCTTTTGCTCTGCCGTTGAATTTCATGGCAGTAACAGCTTACTTAATGTCTATTGTGATGTATTTAGTTGTAATTAGCACCTCTCAAGTTACAGTATAATTTTAGCTGAGCCCAACAATTAGGATAAGATACTACAGTAAATTACAGTTAGATACAATTTAAAGCATGTGTTTTACGACGGACGATATTCAGACCATATGGCGCATGCCTTTCTGTTTTTTTTTCTCTCCAGATGGTGTGCGTAGTTTTTTTCAGGTTTTAATAATTATTTATTGTTGACCATAGTCGAGGTCTATAGGCCTAAATCTAGTCCATATAGTAATGTTGAAAGACATCTGACAAATGATTATACTAAATTTTCTCAGTACTTGTAGTCTACTTTATAACCTAAATTACACATAAAAAATATATATTCAAGAAGCTAAAATATAACATTGCATACAGAACACAAAACACACTTAAAAACATCTTGACACATAGAAAGATACACAAATAAATACAACTTAACAGATGTATATAACTATCATGCAATAGTTGCAATGACTTCTACATTGGACAGACTGGAAGATATGCAAATCTAGTTTTTCAGGTAAAACTCCCTGTAAAGCAGATTTGAATAATTTCAAGGGAAAAATTGTTGCGGGGCCGGGTATCGATCCCGGGACCTCTGGTTGAATGTACCAGCGCTCTACCAACTGAGATACCCGGGAACTCCACCCGACAGCGTCTCAACTTTTCCCTTTATATCCACACAACTCGCGTGGGCTGAAGAAATGCCAGAGACCCACATCGAGTGCACGCAATCTCTGTGTGACTTGGAATTGTGGTTTTCTGTTAACGTACACAGTGACGTATATATTATGCAAATCTAGTTTTTCAGGTAAAGCTCCCTGTAAAGCAGATTTGATTTGAGACGGTGTCGGGTGGAGTTCTCGGGTAGCTCAGTTGGTAGAGCGCTGGTACGTTCAACCAGAGGTCTCGGGATCGATACCCGGCCCCGGAACAATTTTTCCCTTGAAATTATTCAAATCTGCTCAGTAGCTCAGTTGGTAGAGCGCTGGTACGTTCAACCAGAGGTCCCGGGATCGATACCCGGCCCCGGAACAATTTTTCCCTTGAAATTATTCAGACTGGAAGATAATTTAAAACAAGTTACAAGGAAGATATCACAGCCATAACCAAACTACACAACAATTCAACCTACATCGTAAACTCCAATCACGACTACAGCAACATAGACACTGACAAAATATTACATATCCAGCCAAAAAAAAAAAAAAAAAAATGAATCTTGACACTCTAGAACAATATTAAATTTACAAACATACAAACACACACCTCCAACACATCCTGAAAACTCAACTCAATTTCAAAACACACACCCATTTCGATACAATCATGAATACACTCCACCACAACAGGAAACCAGAAGATAGCGCGGGACCTTCACTAGGCTTTGGAAAATGAAGAATATCATTTCAAAACTAGTCAACCAGGTAAATTCCTCATATTAACATACGTAGTAAAGAAGTTACAAAGTTAATCAGTGAAATATATAACATTATGTTATACTTATTTATTAATTTTGAAATGATACATTCCATTCTAATTTTCCTTCACCATTTCTGAAAAAGAAAGGTACTGAAAATGGTTGAAGTGTAATGTATTTTCAACTTTTCAAACGAGTTGAGCAAGGAATTTCACAGAATTTACATTTGAACGTCTCTATCACGTGCTGTTCTTTTCAGGTGACATTTCATAAACGTTATGTTTGTAGAAATGCATGATATTAATTGCCTAAGTTTTGTTTACATACTGTTGAAGTGTCATTTTAAGTGAAAATGAATTTAAAAGTACAATAAATTGCATTATGTTTAAGCAAACTTATCTTATTGCCTCTAGAATAAAGTAATTTTTTTTTGAGGGCCTCTCCACTTTTCAGTGGTTACCCTTTATTCCCATTTTCCATCTGCGTCTGTCATTCCAATCCCGCTCATTTAGTCCCTTATCATTCATCATCCTCAATATTCCAGCCCTCCATGAATTTCTAGGCCTTCCTCGTTTCTTTCTACCAGCTGGAGACCACTGAAGTAGCACGTTTGGCCACCTCCCCTCATCCATCCTCCTTACATGACCATACCACTGAAGTTGTCTATTCTCAATTCTTGCAATCACCGATTCTTCCATGTTCATTATCCTTCTAACATCCTCGTTTCTTCTCTTTTCCAGCCTGGATATTCTAGCACCTCTCCTTATGCCGTCCATTTCAACTGCCTGTATCTTACTTTTTTGGCCTTCCGATAGAATCCAACCTTCAGCCCCATATGTCAATATACTTTCCACTATAACCTCAAGAATTCTCTTTTTTGTTTGAATTGTTATTGTCCTGCTCCATAGCACTCCATTCAACATCTTTATTGCTCCTCTACCCTGCATTATCCTATAATCTATATCCGCTTTACAATTTCCAGTCTCGTGCAAAACCGACCCCAAATATTTAAACTCCTTCACTATTTTAATTATTCCTTGGGGCAACTTTATATTTCGTCCATCTCCACCTATCACCAGGTATTCGGTTTTACTCATATTAACTTTCAGTCCCCCTGCTTCAAATGCTTCAAGGAGTTTCCTTACCATAAATTTTGCATCTTCTCGACATTGCGCAATTATCACCTGATCGTCTGCAAATAGCAGCGAGTGCACTGTCTCATTTCCAACTGGAATTCCCATTCCTCGACATGAATTATTCCACTGCTTCAGTATCTGCTGGATATATATTTTAAACAAGGTAGGGGATATGCTACAGCCTTGTCTCAAGCCTTTGGTTGTATAGAAGGCAGCTGATAACCTTTTTCCTATCTTAACAGCAGCTTGACAGTCTTTATACAGCCTCTGAATTAACGCTGTTAGGGGTAAACTAACACCAATACCTTTTATTTCCTCCCACAACTCCTTTATAGGAACCGAGTCGTATGCTTTTTCTAAGTCAATGAATACTAAATGTGTTTCCTTTCCTTTAGCATATATTTTAGAATAAAGTAATCACGTAACAATTATGCTTCACAGAACCTAAATGTACTACAATTGTAGCTTATAATAACAGTATCAACTCCGGTCCAAGGTCCTATAGCAAGATAACCGCAAAGTTATCAAACATTCAACTTGCTAATGCCCCTTATTAAAAAAAATCAATTAAAATTATTGTTTAGGCAGGCAATATAAAGTTTCAATTACTGAAATATCTGTCTTTTTTTATTTGCTTTTAAGGAACCCGGAGATTCATTGCAGTACTGATATAAGCCCACCATGGGTGCCTATCCTGAGCAAGATTTGACATTTCAAGTCCCAAATCTCCTTTTTCTCTTTTTACTTTTTGTTAATTAGTTAAATACTTGTTTCAAAATTTTGTGAAATGCCCCTGAGCAATAATAAGTACTTTTTCTGGGTTTGCTAGAGTGATTTTTATAAAAAAAATACTTTATTCTAGCAATAAATATTGTTATTATTATTATTATTATTATTATTATTATTATTATTATCATTATTATTATTATTAAATTTATCCTTTGAAGAAGTGGAAACATTCAAATGTCTTGGAGCAACAGTAACAAATATAAATAATACTAGGGAGGAAATTAAACGCAGAATAAATATGGGAAATGCGTGTTATTATTCGGTTGAGAAGCTTTTGTTATCTAGTCTGCTCTCAAATTTATATTTACAATTTATAAAACAATTATATCACCAGTTCTCCTGTATGGTTGGTGAAACTTGGACTCTCACTTTGAGAGAGGAGCAGAGGTTAAGGGTGTTTGAGAATAAGGTGCTTAGGAAAGTATTTGGAGCTAAGAGGGATGAAGTTACAGGAGAATGAAGAAAGTTACACAACGAAAAACTGCATGCATTTTATTCTTCACCTGATATAATTAGGAACATAAAATCCAGACGTTTGAGTTGGGCACAGCATGTAGTAGCACGTATGGGCGAATCCAGAAATGCATATAGAGTGTTAATTGGGAGGCCGGAGGGAATAACACCTTTGGGGAGCCCGAGACGTAGATGGGAGGATAATATTAAAATAGATTCGAGAGAGGTGGGACATGATGGTCGAGACTGGATTAATCTTGCTCAGGATAGGGACCGATGGCGGGCTTATGTGAGGACGGGTTTTTTTAAAAAGCCATAATCTAATCTAATCTAATCTAGTCTAATCTAATCTAATCTAATCTAATCTAACCTAATCTAATCTAATTACTATTGTTATTTGTTACAGAATATATATCAACACAACGCGTTTGTTTTACTCTTGTTAGCCACAGTAGATTCGTTAAAATATTGTGAACTGAGGGTAGAGTATTGTATTTGCAGTTTCATTTAGAAGTATTTTGTATTGGTATTAAATAATTTTTTTTTAAAATTTGAATTCAACTTTGTAGATTATCCAATAAGTCGTATTATGATAAACGAGGAATGTGGTTTTAATGTTTCCGTCTTGACTTATTTATAATGTCAACCCAAAAAAATATTTTTGTTAACACATTTTAATTATTTTGTGAACGTTTATACTTATTCATTGATCTTGTTGCTGTACTTTTAGTTAGATTTTAAAAGTGTTTTTTATTGCCTTTTTAAAATTTTAAGCTTGTATTCGTATAATTTTGCCGGCCCGGATGGCTCAAGCGGTAGGGGCACGGCATGTCCCTATCGCTTGGTCCGAAGGGTTGTGGGTTCGAGTCCCGTCTCGGGCATGGGTGTTGTGATTGTATTAGTAAAAAAAAAAAGGGTAAACAAACAGAAAACAAAAATAGATAACTTTGGAAAGCGGCCTCTGGCCGGTAGGAATTAAAAAAAAAAAAGTATATTAAAAAAAAAAAAAAATTGGTCACATGTATTATGTAATTTTGATATACACTGTGTACAGATATCTATATTGTCTGAAGATGCCCACACAGGGCGAAAACGTTCACAAAAGAATTAAAATGTGGTAACAAAAATATTTTTTGGGTTGACATTATAAATAAGTCAAGACGGAAACATTAAAATCACATTACTCGTTTATCATAAATAATTTTTGTGTAGTTGTGCGAGATATCGAAGAGCGGTAGTATAAAAATATTCATTTTGCTACAACTTCCGTCTGAAAAAAGTGTACGCTGAAAAATGGAACTGGACTTCAAAGTGACGCGTAATTTATAGAAAGTGACAACACAGTTATGCAAAACTGGAGTGGGGGAGAAGTGAGACAAGTGATGATAATGACATAAAAACAGAAAACTGACAAAATTGCAAACAAATGACTCATTAATAATGAATTTTTGCAACTAGAGTGTGATGTTCAGGTTTTATGAATAAGTTAACACTGTAAAGCTCCAATAAAACATGACATGCCATTAACTCCGGACTTGGAGGGTAATCAATATCATCACGAAGTTAAAAACTATGATGTTGGATGTGATTATAATTTACACATTTTGTCCGTTAATAGAGCGCTTCGTGGAACGAAGTGATATTATTGTCTAGCTTTAAATGCACGCCGAAATGCGCCGGATACCAGACTGACGCGATGCAGGTAATTTCGGCTCAGCGTGTCGTTTCTTTTTGTGTTCCTGTCTGGTAGAATGTGCAGAGAAGACGGAGTTTGGAATGGTTTCAATTCCACGCATTTCCATCGTCTGACATTACGGCAGGTTGGTAACATGTTCCTACCCCCGCCACCAACCCTTAGAATGTAATTTTCTATAAACAAACACACAAAGATTCTGTTCTCGTTTGTACGCAAATAGCTTAAACTCTGTTAATACGGAACCGATGGATAGAACCCTTAAATGCGATTTATTTCTCTTTGACTACAAGGCCCAAAAATAGAGATGCTTTGGATATGGGATCTGATTTCATATCGTTTGAGTTTGTAGTCTTAAGCTTTCGAAGCAGGGTAAATGAAATGGTTTGTTAAAGTAATTTCATCTGAATGTAGACGGGCTGATGCAATGATGTTCCATGATTTTGAGCTCAGTAAATAAAGTGGAAAGTAAATTTATGATAAATGTCTACTTCTAAATTCTAACTTAGGTACACAGTGATTGAAGGATATACAGGGTGGGAGGGAACCTATTACCACAGTCTACTACATACAGTCACGAAGCTCAATACTTACTAAATATGCAAACATAGATAGTTGCTAACGACCATAATCGCTAATATCGCCTAATCACAGACCTTTCCTTAGCAGACGATAGAATGTATTGTACCTACTTTCGATATCGTGTTCTTTTGAAAAAATTAACACCTTCCTTCCACTATTGAAATATGAAATACATGAAATTTATATATTTCGGAATAAGTTTGATAAGAATTTTTTTTGTGTTAATTTTTAACGTACCTTGTTTACATGTTTCGACCTATTTTCGGTCATCTTCAGAACTAGTCTTTGTTGGTCTTGACGCCGCTTGTCTCCTGTGAGGGTGCGTTCGTAGTGTACAGTTTGTGTTTTGAAATTGAGTTGTGTGTTGAGAATATCGTTGGGGTGTGTTTTCGTTTGTCTATATATTTCATATCGTTCTAGTGTGTTGAGTTTCTGGCTTTTTGGTTGGATGTGCAGTATTTCCATGTCTGTGTTGATGTCTCTGTAGGTGTGGTTGGCATTTGTGATGTGTTCTGCATATGTGGAGGTGTTTTGTAATTTTGTTATGGCTGTGATGTGTTCTTTGTAACGTGTTTGAAATGACCTGCATATCTGTCCCAATGTAGAAGTTGTTGCAGGTGTTACATTTGAGTTTGTATGCGCCTGTCTGGTTGTATTTGTTTGTTTGTGTTGTTTGTGTGTTGAGATGTTTTTGTAGTGTGTTATTTGTTCTATATGCGATGTTGTAATTTAATTTCTTGAATGAGGTTGCAATTTTATGTGTGTTTCTGTTTTCGTATGTTAGTGTGATGTATTTTTTTGTGATCTTGTGTTTGTGTTGTATTTTTCTGTTTTTTTTTTGTGGTTGTGTATTGTCTTACGTATTACTGTATGTTGTCTATTATGTTGGGGTTGTATCCGTTTTCTTGTGCTATGTATTTGATTGTGTTTAGCTCTTCGTTGTAATCCTGTTGGTTCATTGGTATGTTGAGTAGTCTGTGTACCAGTGTTCGGAATGCAGCTTGTTTGTGTTGTGTGGGGTGGTTGGATGTGTTGTGTACGTGTGTTGTTGTGGGTTTTCTGTACACTTTCAATGTGTGTTTGTTGTCTACTTTTGTTATTGTTCTTATCATACATATTCCGAAGTGATACAGTGTTAAAAGTTGTGTAATCAAGATGTTTATATATTATTTTCATAAAGTATATATTATATTTTATAAACTCACCTTCCTGGATCTTTCGGAAGAAGGATAACTTTAACCTCTTTTCTTACAATTTATAGTACTTCAAACGTCTCCTTGTGCCATATTATTATTCAGATTATTGTATTTTAGCCATTTACAGCTATTACAACCGGTAACGAACATTTCACAGTTTACACAACTTTTCACAACAATGCGAAATACAGCACAGTCAATGTCTTTTCGATCTAGACCAGGCCGAAATGTATGTTCGGGTTTTCTATTTCAGTGTATGGAGCTCAGTGAAATATTTTATTATAACTTTATTGCTTATCATTGCTAAGTTTTATTTAGTGTAATGTGTCCATAATTTCTGTTCACTTCTTGTTGCATATGTTACAGAAATAATAATTGTGTTATTTTAATGCGAAGGGAATTTTACATGTCAACATAATCTGTTTGCATCAACATTTTAAGTTTAGAATTGAAGCTTTTTTGAGGTTTAATAAAACATAATTTATATTGTGATTTTAATTTAGCACATCTGTCTTCCTTAATTGTAGACAGAAAATTTATCATACCACTCCTATGAAATTAATGTACGTACGATTGTGTTACTTCGTCTCTTAGGTAGTAGATAAATACAATAATTCAATACTCAATTGTAGTATTAAAATACAGACAAATTGAATTTGCCGGGTATCATACATGACATGCTTAATTATAATGTAAAATTGCGAATTTAGGAATTAAGATATAATAAACATTACCTATAATTACCATATGTAGTGGCAGGGCATTGGAGACCACTAAAATTAGACAGAAAGGGGAACTGGCACAGTAAACATAACCTATAATTTCAACATATCTAAATATTCGTGCGGTGCAACTGAAAATTATTGAATCGTGCATAAATGAATGTACAAGGATTTCGCAATATTTAATCGAAATAAAGGCAGGTATTACACATACGAACAATGTAATTTTCACACCAGAAATAATATTACTCGCAAGTGAATTATGTCTGAAGTGTCTCATAATCATTGTTTTAAATTTTATTCATGCAATTACATTACATTTTAGAGAAATGTATATTACTCTTTATGCATTCAAACTAATTTATATGGTTGAAACGCGAGTCACATGGTCTGCCTTACGGCCTGTATTAGATCACGATGGCAGTGACACAGTCTATTGTTCCTAGTACTCACAGCGCTCCAAGCGGCTAGCAACTATCGCGAGAAATGCAAAAAATCATCCCAAGCTTCGTGACTGTATATAGTAGACTGTGCTATTACATTAATACACAGAGGTAGGCCTAATATGTGAAGTCAATAAGAACGAGGTTTGTCAAATAAGATTTATGATACGTCCAATAATTTTGAGATTACGAAATGTAATTTTCCTTTCATAATCATCCAGCTGATCTACTTCCTTTATCCTGTCTACAAGAAGTCGTAATTTTAAACCTACCCAGCCGTGGTCTCTGCTTCAGACCATGGTTTCGATTGTGGAAGAGAAGGCCTGATGGCCTTAACTACACCAGAATAAATAAATAGGTAGATAGATAGATAGATAGATAGATAGATAGATAGATAGATAGATAGATAGATAGATAGATAGATAGATAGATAGATAGATAGATAGATAGATAGATAGATAGATAGATAGATAGATAGATAAGATAGATAGATAGATAGATAGATAGATAAGATAGATAGATAGATAGATAGATAGGATAGATTAGATAGATAGATAGGATAGATTAGATAGATAGATAGGATAGATTAGATAGATAGATAGGATAGATTAGATAGATAGATAGGATAGATTAGATAGATAGATAGGATAGATTAGACAGGATAGATTAGATAGATTATATAGGATAGATAGATAGATAGATAGATAGATAGATAGATAGATAGATAGATAGATAGATAGATAGATAGACAGACAGACAGACAGACAGACAGACAGACAGACAGACAGACAGACAGACAGATAGATAGATAGATAGATAGATAGATAGATAGATAGATAGATAGATAGATAGATAGATAGATAGATAGATAGATTAGGTAGATAGATAGATAGATTAGGTAGATAGATAGATAGATTAGGTAGATAGATAGATAGATTAGGTAGATAGATAGATAGATAGATAGATAGATAGATAGATAGATAGATAGATAGATAGATAGATAGATAGATAGATAGATAGATAGATAGATAGATAGATAGATAGATAGATAGATAGATAGATAGATAGATAGATAGATAGATAGATAGATAGATAGATAGATAGATAGATAGATAGATAGATAGATAGATAGATAGATAAGATAGATAGATAAGATAGATAGATAAGATAGATAGATAAGATAGATAGATAAGACAGACAGACAGACAGACAGACAGACAGACAGACAGACAGACAGACAGACAGACAGACAGACAGACAGACAGACAGACAGATAGATAGATAGATAGATAGATAGATAGATAGATAGATAGATAGATAGATAGATAGATAGATAGATAGATAGATAGATAGATAGATAGATAGATAAATGGTTTCGAGTCATGGCTCAGAAAAATGAACAAGACCTCGTTTTATAAATCCAAACGCAGTTTAAATCCATGGCCATGGTCTACTGTAGACCTCGTTTTAGAAATCGACCCTTAGTGTGTCACATGTTGAAAAAGATTGAAAAATGCTGTCCTCGATGTCAACAACTGAATGGATAATTATATTGTAAATACTTCACATTTCTCATTAAAGGAACATGAGAATGCATGACGTCAGTTACTTGTGTATGAGTTGTACATCATTTTGAGCAGTGGACTGAACAATGCATTAGCGATTGTGTAGAATAAAATAGAGCGAGATATATTGTGCAACGTGAACAAAGTATCTACTATAGCTGTAACGCATTATTATTATTTCACAGGCACAGGTAAAAGGTCAGTATGTAACGCTCTCTACAATATGAACTTACAGTGTACTTACTGAGTGTGTCATAGTGCAGCAATCAATAGTGCTACTCATATTGAAACGTGTGGGCTTTAAAAGTTAATGTTAAGCAGATGGATGGAGTAGATGATAATCTACTACTATTGAGTATATAGTTCAAATGCAAATCCTCACTTACTCTATCCGATGAATGAATAATAAATGGATACCTGTATACACAATCGAACTTTTGTACGTCTATTTTTCGATAGCTCGAGGTAATTTTAATTTCCCAGCAGCATCGCAAAGGCTATAATTTATGTGTAAAAATTTTTCCGTATCTCGAAATTACTTTTTCGATATCTCGAAGGATATTTTATTCCCCAGCCTTAAAACATTTATCAGAGCTCTGCATTTATTTATTTTATTGGGTTATTTTACGACGCTGTATCAACATCTAGGTTATTTAGCTTCGGAATGAGATGAAGGTGATAATGCCGGTAAAATGAGTCCGGGGTCCAGCACCGAAAGTTACCCAATATTTGTTCGTATTGGGTTGAGAGAAAACCCCGAAAAACCTCAATCAGGTAACTGGCCCCGACCGGGATTCGAACCCGGGCCACCTGGTTTCGCGGCCAGACGCGCTAACCGTTACTCCACACGTGTGGACAGCTCTGAATTTATTTTAACTAGAAGTTAGGGTGAAAATCGTCAATGCTGTACAATAAAACGCTACTTTAGCGAGCGTTGCAAATAGGCCATACTCGGCAATAGATGGCAGTGTTTCTGCGGACAGCAAAGTTCATAAAAATTGTATTTGTAATCGGCTCTGCATATACTAATGAAAATGTTAAAAGCAACTACTTTCCACAATATTCTTGGATTTCTTTAAAACGTATACATTTCTACGTTTAAAATATTTTTACTGGTCAAAATCTACTTACTTACTTACAAATGGCTTTTAAGGAACCCGAAGGTTCATTGCCGCCCTCACATAAGCCCGCCATCGGTCCCTATCCTTTGCAAGATTAATCCAGTCTCTATCATCATATCCCACCTCCCTCAAATCCATTTTAATATTATCCTCCCATCTTCGTCTCGGCCTCCCCAAAGGTCTTTTTCCCTCCGGTCTCCCAACTAACACTCTATATGCATTTCTGGATTCGCCCATACGTGCTACATGCCCTGCCCATCTCAAACGTCTGGATTTTATGTTCCTAATTATGTCAGATGAAGAATACAATGCGTACAGTTCTGCGTTGTGTAACTTTCTCCATTCTCCTGTAACTTCATCCCGCTTAGCCCCAAATATTTTCCTAAGGACCTTATTCTCAAACACCCTTCACCTATGTTCCTCTCTCAGAGTGAGAGCCCAAGTTTCACAACCACACAGAACAACCGGTAATATAACTGTTTCATAAATTCTAACTTTCAGATTTTTTGACAACAGACTAGATGATAAAAGCTTCTCAACCGAATAATAACAGGCATTTCCCATATTTATTCTGCGTTTAATTTCCTCCCGAGTGTCATTTATATCTGTTACTGTTGCTCCAAGATATTTGAATTTTTCCACCCCTTCAATGGATAAATCTCCAATTTTTATATTTCCATTTCGTATAATATTCTCGTCACGAGACATAATCATATACTTTGTCTTTTCGGGATTTACTTCCAAATCGATCGTTTTACTTGCTTCAAGTAAAATTCCCGTGTTTTCCCTAATCGTTTGTGGATTTTCTGCTAACATATTCACGTCATCCGCATAGACAAGAAGATGATGTAACCCGTTGAATTCCAAACCCTGCCTGTTATCCTGAACTTTCCTAATGGCATACTCTAGAGCGAAGTTAAAAAGTAAAGGTGATAGTGCATCTCCCTGCTTTAGCCCGCAGTGAACTGGAAAAGCATCAGATAGAAACTGACCTATAGTGACTCTGCTGTATGTTTCACTGAGATATAAAATCTATGTATTTTTAATTGGTTATTTCACGACGCTTTTCCAACTGCTATGGTTATAGCCTACAACTCTCAATGAGATGAAGGTGATAATGTCAGCGAAATGAGTCCAGGGTCCAGCGCCGAAAGTTACCCAGCATTTGCTCTTAATGGGTTGACGGAAAATCCCAGAAAAAATCTCAACCTGGTAACTCGTCCTAACCAGGATTCGAACCCGGGCCCGCTCGTTTCACGGAGAGAAATTCTAACCGTTACTCCACAGCGGTGAACTATCTATGTATTAAACTCATTTCAATATTTTATTTCAAAACTCTAAAATAAACACTTGGAGCCTATTTCACAAAGGTAAGGTGTTGTACATTACAAGTAAATTCTCTAGTAAGTAGAACAAATAGCAGAGTTTCTGTTTCATAAGGGAATTTTCTACAGCAGTACTTTACCATGCCATACTTACGAAGTACCAATGATCGTGTTCCACAAAAATAGGCCTACTAGTATTTGTAACTTACTAGTGAACTCTCAAGTATGCTCTACCAATGAAAGAGAATAATACATACATGTACTAGTGCTATTTAGCTACATATCTGTGGCCCGGAGGAAAAAGGTCTTAAGTAAAAATTTTATCCTTTTCAGGAGAGGAGTAGAAAGATTGCAAATTGGTGTCAATTATGGAGTTCTTTTAATTAAGAGGTTTTTCCTGGATATTATTTGTTTATATTTCTTCTAAAATAGATAATGTTGCTCATTTAACAATTTTCTTGATTATTTCCAAAAATAGCCGCACTTAAGCCCTTTTAAGACTAGAACCTAAACTGAGTAGAAGGGACTATTAAACATAAGAACTTTTTTATGTCAAAATAAATGAGAAATGTAAATTATTAGGAATGCAAAATGAGTCTTAAAACAATTTTATTATAGGATTGTTTACCCTGGTGCTTAAAGTTTTAAAAGGAAAGGGCATCAGTATGTGATATAATGCCTATAATACAAATTAGACCTTTTTAATAGGGAAGCATGGAAAGTAAACATGTGATGGTATGTAAGGAATAAAGTATTAAATATTCTTAAGTCCTATATTCTGTGTGTGCTCGATTCAAAAAGTACTTATGACATTTGGTAACTCTCTATAAATCCAGTCAGGAGTCTTACTTGACTTTAGTCGTTTTACCAGATTGTAGATAATTGTTTCCGCTTTCAGAATATATAAAACATCTCATTTTCGCAAAAATAAAATTGACTTAAGACCTTTTTTCTCCCGGCTACAGATATATTTATTTAATAATATTAAGATATATTTGTATAAATATACAGTCTAGAATATCTTTTCTTATTTCTATCTCCTTAAAAAAATTATTCTCTTGTAACACAATTTCAATCATTTTACAATGCTTGCAATTTCGTAACAATTAAATTTAACAGATGAAGATCGTTATTAGCGACATATGTTGACTAATAGGCCTATAGGAAACTATCACAGAACATTATGCGTAGATCACAAACATGACGATGATAATAATAAGAAAGTATTTTTTTTATTATCAAAAGTAAACTATAATAAGTAACATTAAGTTACAGTACTATGAATCTATACTGTATAATCTATCTTAAAATGCGATATTACGACTAAGCAAACATAACCTAATTCGATGAATGAAATGCAAAGATAAACAGCTGTTTCGTAGACAGGCTTCGGCACGAATCGAAGTCACGTGATTATCATAGCCATCTTGACAATCGCCTAATACTTCAACTTCAATTTCAATTTTATTTATTTCAAATATACAGAATAAAGAAATATAATTACAAAACAAACAAAGAGAAATACAAATAAAATAATACAAGTAATATAAAAAGAAGATACAGTAGTATTAACAAAAAGGTACAGTAGTATTAACAAAAAATACAGTAGTATTAACAAAAAATACAGTAGTAGTACTACCACTAAGATTTATTTCAAATCATCCGTCCTCAAGTGAGGTTGACCACTGGGATCCGGAATTAACAAACATAAAAGATAAAGGGAAATGAAACGAGTAAAATAATGATTCGATTTGTACATCAAAACAAAAATTTACGTGTTAACATATAGATGATAGTGTAGAATTTGAAGAGAGGCCTTCAGAATTTCCATTACAATCTTCTGAACCTCATAAAAGGGAATTTTAAAGGATTTAAGGATATTACATGTAAATTTTGGTAAACAACCCCTCGCTCCAAATGGTAAGCCTGCAACATCCCAGTTGTAAAGCGAAATGCCATATTTTTCACTGAGGTATGGAACACAAGGTACATATTTAGCTCGCTTGTCATCATTTATCTGCAGTGCTTGATTCGTGTCTCGTTCAAAGCAAATCGTAGGGTCTAAGACCATCGCTTTCTGGGTTCTTCTATTGATGGCAATTATATCGACTCTTCTATGAGAACCATCTTCAGACACACAATGAATCTCCTCATGTACTTCCATCCTCTGTTTCTTAGGAGGTTGGCAATTGCTATACGGGCACGATGGTGTCTGTTGTTACGCAGTAGCTCTCCCTTCTTACAGAACCCCAGTACGTGGCCAAGTGTTTCAGTCTCGCTGCAGCCGGGATGGCGACAACGGGTTATAAAAAGTTCAAAGTTATAAAAAACAACAAAAAAACTATTATATTAAACTCATGTTAAACGTGCATTTATGTAAAAACTTGTTCAATGTTGGCCATGTTATGACGTAGAATGTGACGTCGCGCCGTAGCCTGTCTTTCTCTTTCTAGTTAGTGTTTCATGTTATGACGTAGTACTATGTTTATTGATATCATGTCACCTGTACCGATTCATTGGTAATGTACAAAACTCTTTAATTATTTCGTGGAATAAAAAGATAGAACTGCAAACTTTACAACATCTTTCACCAGTAATGTGTAATGTATAACACCATACCTCTGTGAAATAGGCCCTTGAAGGAACCAGAACAGAAAATCCTCTGTTTTGGAAACTAGTTTCTACGTATTAGTATTTATTTATTTAACCTGGTAGAGATAAGGCCGTCAGGCCTTCTCTGCCCCTCTACCAGGGGATTACAACTATAATATGAAGAATAAAATTACAATTAACATTAAATTTACAATTACAATTACAATAAAAATTAAAGTACGACAAGATTACCTGATTAATGAAAGCTAGACATTTTATCATAGAAGTTAAGAACAAAGAATATTTTTGTATTTACTGAATTACAAATTAAACCTGCAATAACAAAAATCTATAGTAATGAAATTACCGGATATTTAAATATTTTGTGATAGATTAAGAGAACTATTTACAAGAAACCATGTCTGAACGAGTCTCAATTACTGGCCAAGTGCCTAGTAAGTTTGCGTTTGAATTCAGTTTTATTTCGACAGTCCCTGATGTTAGCAGGTAACGAATTCCAGAGTCTTGGCAGGGCTATTGTGAAAGAGGATGAGTATGAGGAGGTGCGATAGGATGGTATTGTTAGTATTGTTTCATGGCGAGAGCGTGTGTTCGGATTGTGGTGGGAAAAAAGGTAAGTGAAGCGAGACGACAGGTACGAAGGAATAGAAGAGTTCAAGATTTCGAAGAGAAGGAGAAGTGAATGTAAGTTTCTTTTCTTATCTAGTTTAAGCCAATCTATTGCTTCCAGGGATGGGGTAATATGATCATATTTACGAACATTGCTTACAAAACGTACACACAAGTTATGAGCACGTTGAAGTATGTGCCTAGCATGGAATTGGTAATGTACATTTTGAGCGGAATAGGCAACTGCCATTTGTAGCCTACGGAATGCAATTGATTCAATCACAAACACCGACGCTCGAGTATGATCGTGTATTAACTCGCCCGTTTAATTGGGGGAGACGAGAGCTATTGTGCAATAACCTCATGGGACTGACACCATGGTCCAACAGATTTCACAAGCCCACTTCGCAGTTCATAAATGATGCTATACACGAGTTATGGCAGAACTTCTTGCATTACTTATAACTGTTGGGCTAGGATTTTTATATAATATTAAGATGTGAAATATGTAGACTACATATTTATGTAACAAAAAATAGCCAAAATATGTACTGAAATATATACCAGAAAAATATGTAACATTGAGAACAGGCAGGTATACATTAGGTTGGTATTGAAGCAGTTAATACATGCCAAACATTGTCTTTTTCAATTATTTTGTTTGCAAAAATGATTAAGTAGAGTTATAACATGCGTAGAGGAAGTGGAATCATTTTTCTCTCGTTGTTTTTTTGCGCAGTGGAGTATAAAGTATTTTTCAAGATTCTCGAGGGTTATTGAATTTCGCTGATTAGACAGTATCTATTTATAAGCTGAAAATGACCTCTACGTCGCAGGATGTTAAAAAATTAAATTATGCTCGCAACTGCCGAGGTTATATCAGCTTCGCTGGTGTGCCAGAATTCTGTCCCGCAGGAGTTCTTTTACATATACTTTATTTTATTTCATGGAGTGCAGTTTCATAGAAAAGACTGCCGACAAGCCCTTCTACTGCCCCCTACTACAGTACTTAACAAAAGTTTAAGACCATGAGCAAATTTCATATAATTATTTTCTGGTCCTATATTTTTGTTTCTATTTCCCACATGAATATTTTGTCAATTATTTGGACTGTGAGATATCTATCGACGCAAAGAAATTAAAATTATGACATTTAGTTTTCGAGTTATGATTTTAATGAAATATTTTGTTACTGTAAAAAATGCTACATTTATAATTACGGAATAATTTATTCATGCTAAACCAACATGTTTATTGTAGTACTTTCGATTGGCGTAGGTCCGGTTACGTTAGCTTATTCCACAGTGAAGCTATGAATGCCTTTACTTAACGTTATTTCTACTATTATTTTCCTTATTTTGGAAAAATATGCAAAAAATTATAAAACGAAAATAAAATTTTTTAAATTTTTCTTTCTGGTGCCAATGTGTTCTCACACTTCTCAAATTGCTTGAAAAAAATCATCACTACAATAAACATGTTGGTTTAGCATGAATAAATTATTCCGTAATTATAAATGTAGCATTTTTTACAGTAACAAAATATTTCATTAAAATCATAACTCGAAAACTAAATGTCATAATTTTACTTTCTTTGCGTCGATAGATGTCTCACAGTCCAAATAATTGACAAAATATTCATGAGGGAAATAGAAACAAAAATATAGGACCAGGAAATAATTATATGAAATTTGCTCATGGTCTTAAACTTTTGTTAAGTACTGTAATTGGTTGTCATAAATAAATGTCTTCCTTACTGTGACGGAAATCTTGTCTTCTCCTGTCAGTAACCAATCACAACCCTCGTTCAGAAGAATTGACAGGCTCCCGTCAAATCCATGTGGAGGCAGAGTTGACGCATCTTTTCCAAATTCCAAGAATCCCGTCAGTCTCATTTCAAGGGTCACCAGGATTGTGGCAACCGTGCAATGTTGGGACGAGGGGACAGGATGGAATTATGAGAGTTGTTTGTGTAGGAAGTCATAAATCTGTAAGTGGGTGTTCAAAGGAGCCACCGAACTGCGCTTCTTGAAATAAAATAAGATATACCAATAAATCCACTGACATGAGCCTGTCGCATTTAAGCATACTTAAATGTCATCGACCTAGGTTGGGATCGAACCCGCAACCTTGAGCATAGAAGTCCAGCGCTATACCAACTACGCTATCCATGCCGACCGCAGGATGTTGCTGGAGCAGATTTCAAAAGATGGAAATTTCCTGGAATGAAATCCGCAGGAGGATTTTAGTACAACCGAAATTTTACTGTAGATTCTGTAAGATCTTTGCTTCAGAAAAAGGTTTCTCTGGCATTCTTCAAGTGCTTCTTTTCTCCTATCATTCCCATTTGGATTCTTAACAGTTTTGGATAAAATACGCTGTTTTAATTAAAAATCGTAAAACAAGTAAGCAAAAACATTTTCCTGCGAAATTAGCATTTATAAGCACTAACAACATAGTTAAAACTGCTTATCTAGGTGTGCCTTACAGATTATAACCTTTCTGCTTACCTTTAAAATTGTGAAAAAGTATATTCATTTTGCTTAGAAATCCAGGCTTTATTTATTAATAAATTACTGTTAATAAATTTGGAACTTTGCACCTTTCTACTGTTAAGTATACATTTATCAAAATGCTCCGAAATATTATTCCACCGCCTTTGAAAAATTTAAATAGTTCTGATCTCATTTTCTAAAATAAATCTTTGCAAATAAAAATGTTGGAGACTACAACGTGTTCATATGTGCGTCCGTTTCGTCTGCAATATTCACCGGGCTGATCACGTAACACCATCTCTCGAAATGTTGTCCTGGCTCCGTCTAGAACAGACGTCTCCAAAAGTCTACTCGCGAGTAAGCCTCTGAACGGAACCGAAGCCAGTACGTAATGAGCGCGCTCCGCCTCACTCATCCCCACCTGTACTGTACTCAGTGTTTATGCGCAAACGAAGAGCAGTGGCGGACTGCCATTATCATTGTGTTGGTCGGAGTGGTTCCACCGTTTCACAATGCATTTTAATCATGGACGTAGTACATTCAAGGATGAATAGGAAGAGAAATTTTTTGTATTAGTGGGGAGAATGTGAAATGCTTAATTTGTTCGAAAATTCTTAAGGGTGTGTTGAAATTCAACATGCGATGACAATATTCGACTCTTCACAAAGAATATCATACAATTACAGGTATGTGGGACATGTAAAAATAATTTATTTTGGGGCTATCTGTATAATTGTTGGTTATACATAATAATCAGTACCGTATATTAAAATACGTTTACACTCAGTTCCGCTTGACAAACATACAGATTTTCGTTTAATTTTAGATGAAATGCATAAGCCTACAAATATGTTGATAAATACAAAACAAGAAAATACAAACACAAATCACACACGTGTCCTCAGTCTCAAAAAAAAAAAAAAAAAAAAAAGCTTCTTGCTAGCTATGTTCTAGCTTGGAATATTGGAAAATCAATTAAGCCCTTTACAGAACCATCATTTGTAAAATCGTGCATACAGGACGTTACTAAAATACTGTGTCCAGAACAAAGTCAAAGTTTAAGAAAAGTAAATTGTTTCCGTTTACAGTTCAGAGAAGAATTTCAAGATTGTAAATGTAATTGAATCTGAAGTCGAAACCACAATTAACCAGTTTGTAGCTTACTCACTTGCAGTGGACGAAAGCCAGACAGAAATGACAAAGCTCACCTAGCCATTTTCATCCGAGGAGTTAATGAACATTTTACTGTGTCTGAATGTCTTCTAGATGTAATTACAAAATACAACTGGAGAAGATCTTTTCCAGGCACTGAAAGGCACCATAGAACAGAAGAGGACAAATTTCCAATGGCTTGTGTCAATAGCAGGGCTCCAGCTTCATAGTATGTCAAAATAATATACAAACGTATGATATTTCTTATTCTTTTGATGATATTATTTGTAAACATAAGCAGATCGTTGCCGCGATCCCCCACTGATCGCTCCCATCTGTTGAGGTACGAGTCTCTTCCCCTTCTCTAGCCTTACAGCACACTGTGTTCGGCGGGCAGCATCGAGAGCACGAATGACGATACGCTTTTTTGGAGATCTCTGGTCTAGAAGATCGTAGGAAAATCCACTCTCTTTCCCTTCTCTTCCACATATTGCATTTCTCCACTCCTGTCTATCTTGCGTCTCGTTTTCAAAATTTATCCACATATCATAACCTAGACACACGATCACAACACTCCTCAATATTATCCAATCCCTCCCACCGAACATCCTCATATTCATCTTCTTTCACTGTGTCTGTTCCTCGGCTTTGGAATTCCCTACCGAGTAATGTCGGGGACTGTCAGACATCAAACCAATTTAAGAATAGACTAACGAAATATTTTTCTAACAATTTTTGTTAACAATAATAGCTGTGTTAGGTTTCGCAATGTTTAATGGTTATATATATATATATATATATATATATATATATATATATATAGAGAGAGAGAGAGAGAGAGAGAGAGAGAGAGAGAGTTTTACTTGGTTATAACGACATCCAAGGGACTTTTAACATTATGTTGTTATAAACGAGTGTCGTAGTAACCGAGATTCACATTATCAATCTAGTGAGGTGGAAAATGAAAAATAATAAATTTAATTAGACTTATTTTAGATTTATGTATTGACTTTTAAGCCTACAATGAACATAATAAAATACACGTAGGCCTACAATTATAAATACAGTATTCTGTATTAAAACAGTTTGTTCAGTACTCACCAAACTACTTTACTTAGAAGGGAAGTAATCAGTCATTTTACTCTGTTGTCTTCCACTTGCCCAATTCACACTTTCTAGAGCTAAATTACGTTCTATGTTCATAATTTCAGTTGCAATTTCACTGCTCCCTTCCCTAGCTTCATAGAACATGTTCATAATTCTAATGACTTCTAAAGCGTCATTCACTTCTTTTAGTGGCCATACTGCGATAAAATGCGTGCCCTTAGTGAAAACTTCCTGTCGAAGCTGATCTAATACCGCATGAATTCGGGCAGGTTACAATGGGGTGGGGAATCCGCCTGCATTCCAGAGGTCTATGACAGAAGGAGACTGTAAAGAATATGTCAGGGTCAGATTTCAACAAAATATTTCTTGAAATACTTTGGTTCTTAGAAAATCTTATTCCAAACTGAGGTTGACAATGACGTTTTATGCGAGGTAGACGCATATACGTTTGTCGTATTAAGCAAGGTAGGAAAGCATATGTCTTATGGGGAATTAGTTGGGACCACAGAATATTTGACGTTATAGGCGAGGTGTCGCACAAAACGAGGTCGCTATAACCAAGTTCTACTGTGTGTGTGTGTATGTGTGTATATATATATATATCACAGAATAAATATTTAAATTATCTCATTATTATTATTATTACTATTTTTACTATTATTACTATTATTATTATTATTATTATTATTATTATTATTATCATCACTATTTCTTACCAATGTTTATTATTGTCACAGTAACATTACTTATCCAACTTTCATTATTTACTTTCATGTTGTTTTATGGTCTACATATTAATGTAATAACTATGTAACCAATTGTATTCAATTAGAATTAGAGTCTGGCTGGGCGGAAGAGAAGGCCTACTGGCCTTAGCTCTGCCAGATTAAATACTTACTTACTTACAAATGGCTTTTAAGGAACCCGAAGGTTCATTGCCGCCCTCACATAAGCCCGCCAGCGGTCCCTATCCTGTGCAAGATTAATCCAGTCTCTATCATCATACCCCACCTCCCTCAAATCCATTTTAATATTATCCTCCCACCTACGTCTCGGCCTACCTAAAGGTCTTTTTCCCTCCGGTCTCCCAACTAACACTCTATATGCATTTCTGGATTCGCCCATACGTGCTACATGCCCTGCCCATCTCAAACGTCTGGATTTAATGTTCCTAATTATGTCAGGTGAAGAATACAATGCGTGCAGTTCTGTGTTGTGTAACTTTCTCCATTCTCCTGTAACTTCATCCTGCTTAGCCCCAAATATTTTCCTTAGCACCTTATTCTCAAACACCCTGAACCTATGTTCCTCTCTCAGAGTGAGAGTCCAAGTTTCACAACCATACAGAAGAACCGGTAATATAACTGTTTTATAAATTCTAACTTTCAGATTTTTGGACAGCAGACTGGATGATAAGAGCTTCTCAACCGAATAATAACACGCATTTCCCATATTTATTCTGCGTTTAATTTCCTCCCGAGTGTCATTTATATTTGTTACTGTTGCTCCAAGATATTTGAATTTTTCCACCTCTTCGAAGGATAAATCTCCAATTTTTATATTTCCATTTCGTACAATATTCTGGTCACGAGACATAATCATATTAAATACCTAAATAAATTATTAAACAATCACGATGGACTCCTTCAATCGTTACGAATTGTACACCTGAAGAATTGAAACTTTATTTTGGAGACGTCTTGTGTGAAGAAATCTGGTAGCTATCGTCTCCAGAAATATACATCGTAGTGTAACACACAGACGGAAAGTCACGGCATTGGAAATTCCAGAATGAACACAAGCCAAAAGAACATACGCTTAAAAGACACACAGTGTGTCTAAACTCCAACTTGCATCACATTCAAAAGTGTCTTTTCTTCTGCGTTTCCTCCACCCTCTTTCTTTTCTTCACAGCAACTTCTGCTCAGTCTCGCTCACTAGTTTCTCTTGCATTTGGATAAAGATTTCAAAGCTCCCGTCTCTTATTCTTTTCCTCCTTAAAAAGAAGCTGTTCTCTCGCCATTCTAACCCGAAGACCTCTCGCCCCATATATAGTTTTGGACGGTGGCGGTGCCTACAAAAACACATTCAAACTTATGCACCGTAAGGGATTTTTGGGTTACATCCAAATCGCATACACTACTGTAGGATATGGTACTAACAGGATGGGCTAAGGAGATGGAGGGGGGGGGAAGGAAACTAGTATTCAGCTAGGAAGAAGAGGAATACACAGAGAAGTCATATGAGTCACAAAAGAACAGGGGTTGCATTAAATTTGGTTGCTCCTTACCCTTGTAAAGTCTTTTGAAATCCTCTTCTCTCTTTTTTTCTCTCTTTCTCTTTACCTATTCAGAGATAATTTCGGTCATGGTTCACTGAATGCTATATTTTTAAATGGCTGCTTTTTGTACAAGTTTAGCAGCAGAGGCAAGGTATAAGAAGTTTCGAAAATGTTACATGAATATTATCGCTTAGGCCCTAGTTCTCTCCATTTTTTCTGAAATATTTAGCTATAAAGCAGTAGAGAGAATTTCGAGGTGAGTTTTATATTCGGTATTTATAAAGCAGTCATTAGTGCTTGATAACATAACTATTATTTGTTAGTCCACTTTCAATTCTGGTGACAGATCTAACTATCGGGTTTCTTTCATATAAGGAAAAGAAGTTAATGAAGGGAATCATCAAAAATTAAATTTGATTGACAAAATGTAGACACAAAATCACTTATTTTATTTCATTTGTTTCTTCCAGTGTTCTCCGATAGTGTTCTTTTTTATGCAACTTCAGATAGTGTTTTTGTTTCAATAGGTTCGTTCCTGCATTGTTCAGAATCAATTCTGAATTGCCTGCTCATACGCAATATCCGCTAAACTTGAGAATTAGCACGGTAGCTTTGAACCGTGCCCTTATGTCTACCACCAGGTTTAACTAAATACACAATGTCGCCAACATAAGAACATGACGTTGGTGTATGGCGTCGTTAGAAGGAGAAATTTGTTTTTTTTTTTTCTCTCTCTACCTTGTTCGTTCTGAACATTACTGAGAGGTAGCACCACTGTTAGCGACAAGGTGTATTTGCGTAAATATTGCGAGTAGATTATGTGGCTCACATGACAAGGTTGGGACAGAAACAGTTTTGCTGTAGCGCATGCGTGGACCTCTCATGCAGTGGGAGCGTGATCTTTACTTGAATTTATTTTCGAGTGTACATTGCAGATCAAATGAAGAAGATCCCTTCTTGCTCCAGTTACATACCTTACATATACGAAGGTTAGGTTTGGTTAATTTAGGTTTTTATTAACCAAGTCCGCGCATGCGCAGACAGACAAGAATTGTACCTTTTTGTCATTTCCTTCCGGAAACGTTTCACTAAGACTTGTAAAGTGTCCATTTTATCTCAAACTAAAATATCTGTCGCATTTTCTTTTGTTTCATCATGGCCGAATTGGTTTACCTCTTTGGTATCAATGTTTCTAGTCGGTCATGGTCTTTATGACAGTTTTTGTTTCGTAATATTGATAAACAATAATGTAATGAAAGCGGTGAATGATTTCATGACCCCTAAAATTTCTTTTTCGTAAAAAGCAAGGTATTTTTCTCTAGGCCACAAATAAAACGGCAACGCGGTCATAATTACGTACTTAACGCTTTGGCGAAAATTAACCGGAAATTTACTTTCCGTCATTTGAATGATATTCCGTGAAACAGACATTTTTTCCTCTTCATTTCCCTGTGTTAACCTACTTTAAGATCTTATTACATCTGTATTTTCTTTTAATGCATTCAAAATACCGTCGTTGTAATATATAAACGTTGCACTTGACTAATGGAGTGATTTGTTTAAGAATATAGTCGCGAATTTCACTACCACCATTTCGATTGTCTTTTGTTTGACACGACTCGGTACGGCCCGGTGACTAGCGGCCAACGAGTAAAGTCGACTACCGACATTGCTCTACCGTGCGTATTATCCAGTTGTACCGAAATATCTCAAAGTGCGTTCCAACAAAACTTGAATTGATTCAGAACCGGTTCTGAACTCTCAGCTTCCTGTTGCAATGTGCTTTGGAACGCGTTCGGAATGAGTGAAATTAGTTCCTGATTAGAGCAGAAACTGGGAATTCTGAACTGTGCACGCATGCGCAAATGGTATAATCTGAGGTTAAACGAGAAAACCCTTCGAAACTGGGCAGGTTAAATTAAAAAATAGTCAATCACGACTGATTTAGAAAGTGATATTGATATATTTTATAACGAATTAAGTTCTGAAGGTGAATATAATTTTAATATCAAAAGAAACTCAGAAAGCCATATAAAAACAGTTCAAGATACGTTCCAACAATGTAAAATCTCGAACTAGGTCTGAGAATGTATTCAACTTACGCATGCGTCGAACGATGTTCGGTATTAGTTCGCAACGAGCGCTGAATTGCTTGTTGGAACAAACCTATTACAATCGCTGATGTTGCCGTTAACGAAAAGCTTGGAGTCTGCAAGTTTCTGCGTTCACGTTTTCGTTTACTTCTAGTTTTAATATTTTAAGAAAATCATCGTAGCTGAAGTGACAACGAATTTTTCCAACTCTGCGATCGGGCATGGTATTCGAATCCTGTTTATTTAGTTATTTATTTACTTATTTATTTATTCTTCCCCTCTACCATACCACGGGCTGATTACGTGGTTTTCTTTTTTTTAGGTTTTCTCCAAATGTAAGTTGAATGTCTGGTAATTTCACGACTTTCTGAACCTCATTTACCAAATTTCATATTGCTATCATCAATTCCTTCGATGCTAGATAATCTCGCAGTTGATTTAGGAATCGGTAAAAAAGCGAACTTAACTATGTTATTATTGTTAGATCTATTATTATTATTATGATTCTGATGATGATTATGATGATTATTATTATTATTATTATTATTATTATTATTATTATTATTATTATAGACTAGATTAATCTCGCACAGGATAGGGACCAATGGCGTGCTTATGTGAGGCAATGAACCTCCGGATTCCTTAAAAGCCATTTGTAAGTAATTATTATTATTATTACAATTACTATTATTATTATTATTATTATTATTATTATTATTATTATTATTATTATTATTATTAGACTAGATTAATTTTTTTTTACAATTCATTTTATATTTTCATATATGCCTAGTAATATAATAAAATAAGTATATATAAATTTCAGTCATAAGACACAGATGTGTCTTATGATTGAAATGCATATATACTTATTTTATTATAGATTAATCTTGCACAGGATAGGGACCAATAGCGGGCTTATGTGAGGGCGGTAATTCATTATTCCGGATTCCTTAAAAGCCCTTTGTCAGTAAGTATTATTATTATTATTATTATTATTATTATTATTATTATTAGACTAGATTAATCTTGCACAGGATAGGGACCAATGGCGGGCTTATGTGAGGGCGGCAATTTATTTATCCGGATTCCTTAAAAGCCCTTTGTAAGTAAGTATTATTATTATTATTATTATTATTATTATTATGATTAGACTAGATTAATCTTGCACAGGATAGGGACCAATGGCGGGCTCATGTGAGGGCGGCAATTTATTAATCCGGATTCCTTAAAAGCCCTTTATAAGTAAGTATTATTATTATTATTATTATTATTATTATTATTATTATTATTATTATTAGACTAGATTAATCTTGCACAGGATAGGGACGAATGGCGGGCTTATGTGAGGGCGGCAATTTATTAATCCGGATTCCTTAAAAGCCCTTTGTAAGTATTATTATTATTATTATTATTATTATTATTATTATTATTAGACTAGATTAATCTTGCACAGGATAGGGACCAATGGCGGGCTCATGTGAGGGCGGCAATTTATTAATCCGGATTCCTTAAAAGCCCTTTATAAGTAAGTATTATTATTATTATTATTATTATTATTATTATTATTATTATTAGACTAGATTAATCTTGCACAGGATAGGGACCAATGGCGGGCTTATGTGAGGGCGGCAATTTATTAATCCGGATTCCTTAAAAGCCCTTTGTAAGTATTATTATTATTATTATTATTATTATTATTATTATTATTATTATGATTAGACTAGATTAATCTTGCACAGGATAGGGACCAATGGCGGGCTCATGTGAGAGCGGCAATTTATTAATCCGGATTCCTTAAAAGCCCTTTATAAGTAAGTATTATTATTATTATTATTATTATTATTATTATTATTAGACTAGATTAATCTTGCACAGGATAGGGACCAATGGCGGGCTTATGTGAGGGCGGCAATTTATTAATCCGGATTCCTTAAAAGCCCTTTGTAAGTATTATTATTATTATTATTATTATTATTATTATTATGATTAGACTAGATTAATCTTGCACAGGATAGGGACCAATGGCGGGCTTATGTGAGGGCGACAATTTATTAATCCGGATTCCTTAAAAGCCCTTTGTATGTAAGTATTATTATTATTATTATTATTATTATTATTATTATTATTATTATTATTATTATTATTATTATAGACTAGATTAATCTTGCACAGGATAGGGACCAATGGCGGGCTTATGTGAGGGCGGCAATTTAGTAATCCGGATTCCTTAAAAGCCCTTTGTATGTAAGTATTATTATTATTATTATTATTATTATTATTATTATTATTATTATTATTATTATTATTATAGACTAGATTAATCTTGCACAGGATAGGGACCAATGGCGGGCTTATGTGAGGCAATGAGCCTCCGGATTCCTTAAAAGCCATTTGTATGTAATTATTATTATTATTACAATTACTATTATTATTATTATTATTATTATTATTATTATTATTATTATTAGACTAGATTAATTTTTTTTTACAATTCACTTTATATTTTCAGATATCCTAGTAATATAATAAAATAAGTATATATAAATTTCAGTCATAAGACACAGATGTGTCTTATGATTGAAATGCATATATACTTATTTTATTATAGATTAATCTTGCACAGGATAGGGACCAATATTGGGCTTATGTGAGGGCGGTAATTCATTATTCCGGATTCCTTAAAAGCCCTTTGTCAGTAAGTATTATTATTATTATTATTGTTATTATTATTATTATTATTATTATTATTATTATTATTATTATTATTATTAGACTAGATTAATCTTGCACAGGATAGGGACCAATGGCGGGCTTATGTGAGGGCGGCAATTTATTAATCCGGATTCCTTAAAAGCCCTTTATAAGTAAGTATTATTATTATTATTATTATTATTATTATTATGATTAGACTAGATTAATCTTGCTCAGGATAGGGACCAATGGCGGGCTTATGTGAGGGCGGCAATGAACCTCCGGATTCCTTAAAAGCCATTTGTAAATTATTATTATTATTATTATTATTATTATTATTATTATTATTATTATTATTATTCATTGCTTTCGAACATAGAGAATAAGTTATTAAATGCAATCGCATTCCATCAGCAAACAAACTCTGTAAACATTACCTCAGCGAGGATTAATCTGGCGAATGTTCCGTCAGATACAAAGTTGAAGTTGTCTTTCATTCCGCTGCTCGAAGATTAAGCTTTGTCTTGTTCGTAATTTCATTATAATTTAATAGCGCAGTTCATACGGTAATACGACTCCAGTCTTCTAGAGTACGTTTCATACGGTAAAGTTAATGCAATTAAGGTTAATTAAAGTCTCTTTATGTTAAAATATTACACGCTGGATGAAGTTAAACTCTGTTGGGCAATTCCATAATTTTTTAAAGAGCTTCGAGTGAAATCTGAAAACTTTTAAGTTTTCGTAGCACTAAGAGAAGCGCACGTACTGCTCAGTTCTGCCCAGAAGAATACACAATGAACTGGAAAGCACTGCGTGGGCGTTCTTAACGGTCTGATTGACTGCAGGCTTAACGTATTTTACTAATAATAATAATAATAATAATAATAATAATGATAATAATAATAATAATAATAATAATGTCCACAACTGTGGAGTAACGGTTAGCGCGTCTGACCGTGAAACCAGGTGACCCAGGTTCGAATCCCGGTCGGGCCAAGTTACCTGATTGAGGTTTTTTTCGGGGGTTTCCAACAACCTAATATGAACAAAAGCTAGGTAACTATCGGTGCTGGATCCCGGACTCATTTAACCGGCATTATCACCTTCATTTCATTCAGACGCTAAATAACCCGAGATGTTGATACAGCGTCGTAAAATAATACACTAATAATAATAATAATAATAATAATAATAATAATAATGATAATAATAATAATAATAATATCTTCTCTGGCACGACCACAGCGAAGGAAGAAGATTACGAAATGGAAAGATAACTCTTGGAGATTTTCCTTCGAAGAAGTGGAAAAATTCAAATATCTTGGAGCAACAGTAACATATATAAATGACACTAGGGAGGAAATTAAACACAGAATAAGTATGAGAAATGCCTGTTATTATTCGGTTGAGAAGCTTTTGTCATCTAGTCTGCTGTCAAAAAATCTGAAAGTTACAATTTATAAAACAGTTATATTACCGGTTGTTCTGTATGGTTGTGAAACTTAGACTCTCAGTTTGAAAGAGGAACAGAGATTAAGGGTGTTTGTGAATAAGGTGTTTAGGAAAATATTTGGGGCTAAGAGGGATGAGGTTATAGGAGAATGGAGAAAGTTACACAACACAGAACTGCACGCATTGTATTCTTCACCTGACATAATTAGGAACATTAAATCCAGACGTTTGAGATGGGCATGGCATGTAGCACGTATGGGCGAATCCAGAAATGCATATAGAGTGTTAGTTGGGAGGCTGGAGAGAAAAAGACCTTTAGGGAGGCCGAGACGTAGATGTGAATATAATATTAAAATGGACTTGAGAGAGGTGGGATATGATGATAGAGATTGGATTAATTTTGCTCAGGATAGGGACCAATGGCGGGCTTATGTGAGGGCGGCAATGAATCTCCGGGTTCCTTAAAAGCCAGTAAGTAAGTAAGTAAGTAAGTAAGTAAGTAAGTAAGTAAGTAAGTAAGTAAGTAAATAATAATAATAATAATAATAATAAACAATAATAATAGCTATAATACCACTGTTTCATATCATATATAAGTTTTTATGTAATTTTTCTGTTTTTTTATGTCTTGTCTTATATTTTATATAATATGTCTATGTCTTATGTGTTGAACATGCATTTGTATGTCAGGTGTCTATTTCATGTCACTTTTATGTCATATACGTCCTTAAAAGTAATAGGTATGTTTCTACGAAATTCTAACTTTTTTATGTAACAAGTCTGTGTATGTAAGTCCTGGGAAAGAATTGTATGTAATATGTATATGTTTCACATATTATGTATCTATTTCTATGTATTCTATCTATTTTATCTCATATCTACGTATTTGTATATAACTATGATTTTTATTACCCTATGTCATACACATTTAATGTAATATGTGTATTTTATGTCATAATTATGTGTATATTTTATGTAGCCTAAATATTTGTACAGGGCTATAATACGTATGATTTAATTATAACCCTAATATACCTTCGGGTAAAATAGAATTCTATAACTTGGAAATTCAATAATAATAACAATAATAATAATAATAATAATAATAATAATAATAATAATAATAATAATAGCTAATAATGTCCACCCCTGTGGAGTAACGGTTAGCGCGTCTGACCGCGAAACCAGGTGGCCCGGGTTCGAATCCCGGAGCAAGTTACCTGACTGAGATTTTTTCCGGGGTTTTCAATCAACCTAATATGAGCAAATGCTGGGTAACTATCGGTGCTGGACTCCGGACTCATTTAACCGACATTATCATCTTCATTTCATTCAGACGCTAAATAATTTGAGATGTTGATACTTACAAATGGCTTTTAAGGAACCCGTGGGTTCATTGCCGCCCTCACATAACCCCGCCATCGGTCTCTATCCTGTGCAAGATTAACCCAGTCTCTATCATCATATTCCACAGCACTCAAATCCTTTTAATATTATCCTCCCATCTACGTCTCGGCCTCCCCAAAGGTCTTTTTCCCTCCGGTCTCCCAACTAACACTCTATTAGTGTTGATACAGCGTCGTAATATAATCCACTAAAATAATAATAATAATAATAATAATAATAATAATAATAATGATTCAGCTATTTCAGGCTCATGACTTATAGTATGTCGACATCTGCTCACCTATTTGAAATAATAAGTTATAATGTAAAAAAAGACCTAAAAATTACAATTAAATTGTGAAAAGGAGCAGACAAATAAGGTTTAAAGTCTTAATGGTTATTACGAATGGTTTAAACATGCACTAAAACTAGACGTAAGTGCAAGTTTGAACCAATAAATTATTGAGATTTGCGATAAATTAATTAGTTTAGGAAATTGTATATTTATTATGTATAACTACTTTTGTATATAGATCTCTTTGTTAAATTATTAAGTTTTGTGCTTTTGTGAACTAATATCAATAATAATAATAATAATAGCCAACTAGATAATTTACCAAGTACCTTGTTATTTAAAATTGTCACGCCTGTTTTGAACACCCTGTAGAAGTCCGAGTATTAGACAATGAACCGATCGGAATGTAGCGGCTCTATTAACGAGAGTCACAATGAACAAGTCACCTCTAAATGAGGCAGACGTGTGTGGCGGACGTCATCAAAAGCTCATCGCCGCTTCGAGGACCGACAGCGCGTGTTTATACGTGACGGTGAGAACGGATCGATGAGCCCGCATCCGATTCTCGTAGTCGCGGTGCACACTTAAAAAATGCGCCATTTTATATTTGTCACAACCGACAGGAGGTTATTTCGAGAATAAAGGCTCATTCACAATTAAAATTAAACATAACGTAAGCGTTAACTTAAGAATATAAACGTTACGGTAAAATAAAGAAGTTATACCATCATTCACGGTAGGAACATAAACAGATATGCTACTGAAGCTAAATGACAGCTGTGAGCAGTACGGAATGAAGACAAATCCAAATAAGACGAAGATCATGGTCATAAGAAGAAAAATAAGGAAGGTAAACTTATGAATTCTAAATCAGGCATTAGAGCAAGTGAACAGCTAGGGTGTACTGTAAGTAGTAACATGAGCTGCTGCCAGGAAGTCAAAAAAGGATTGCAATGGCCAAGAACGCTTTTAATAGGAAAAGGAGCATCTTCTGTGGACTTCTGGAAAAATAATTAAGGAAGAGAATAATAAAGTACTTTGTGTGGAGTGTGGCATTGTATGGGGCAGAAACATGGACATTACGACGAAGAGAAACGACTAGAAATATTTGAAATGTGGATATGGAGAAGAATGGAACGTGTGAAGTGAACAGACAGAATAAGAAATGAAGCTGTGTTGGAAAGAGTGGGTGAAGAAAGAATGATGCTGAAACTGATCAGGAAGAGGAAAAGGAATTGGTTGGGTCACTGGCTGAGGAGGATACACTGGAAGGAATGGTGAACGGGAGAAGAGTTCGGGCCAGAAGAAGACATCAGGTGCTAGATGAATTAAAATATATGGATCATATGCGGAGACAAAAAGGAAGGCAGAACACTATGAATGAATGAATGAATGAATGAATGAATGAATGAATGAATGAATGAATGAATGCTTTAAAATTACGTTTAAGGGTATATGTACGTGAACGACCACAAATATTATCAGAAAATGCAGGCTTAAATTTCTAAAATTTTATAAGACATTGAATTCGCAATTGGACAAAAATTACAAGATACCACAACAAGACTTATTAGAACTCAAATATCTGATAAAATCATAAGAAAAGGTTACTAATCATATTTTTCAAACCTGGTTTATCAGGATATGAAAAAAAAAAAAAAAAAAAACAAAAAAATTCTGCAGTTACATCATTTGGTAACTATAACATGTTCATGGTCTCTTTGACATCTTTAATATTTTTCCTGCATGTAATAAACACTTATTTCTGAAACGTAAACTACTCTCAGATATGTAGAGTTGTTTATTTTAATATAACTAATGTTTTATTTGTCCAATGTAGAATATACTGAAATTTACATAATGTTTTGTGACCTAATTTTTCTATTTTTACAGAAATGGGCATTATTGTAGTCTACCTTTTGCATAAATTCATGTTAAATCAGCGTACAAAATTTCAGAATTCTCTCTCTAATGGTTGTGTAGTTACGAAATAATATGTGTGAAAATGTTCAAAGTTTGGAAAATTTAATTTAAAGAAAAGAGTAAATTCTTAAAAATAGTATTAGTAACCTTTTTTTATACTTTAGTAGATATTTAAGTTCTAATAAATCTTGTTGTGATTATGTCTCGTGACCAGAATATTGTACGAAATGGAAATATAAAAATTGGAGATTTATTCAACGAAGAGGTGGAAAAATTCAAATATCTTGGAGCAAATATAAATGACACTCGGGAGGAAATTAAACGCAGAATAAATATGGGAAATGCGTGTTATTATTCGGTTGAGAAGCTCTTATCATCCAGTCTGCTGTCCAAAAATCTGAAAGTTAGAATTTATAAAACAGTTATATTACCGGTTGTTCTGTATGGTTGTGAAACTTGGACTCTCACTCTGAGAGAGGAACATAGGTTAAGGGTGTTTGAGAATAAGGTGCTTAGGAAAATATTTGGGGCTAAGCGGGATGAAGCTACAGGAGAATGGAGAAAGTTACACAACACAGAACTGCACGCATTGTATTCTTCACCTAACATAATTAGGAACTTAAAATCCAGACGTTTGAGATGGACAGGGCATGTAGCACGTATGGGCGAATCCAGAAATGCATATAGAGTGTTAGTTGGGAGACCGGAGGGAAAAAGACCTTTAGGGAGGCCGAGACGTAGATGGGAGGATAATATTAAAATGGATTTGAGGGAGGTGGGGTGTGATGATGGAGACTGGATTAATCTTGCACAGGATAGGGATCGATGGCGGGCTTATGTGAGGGCGGCAATGAACCTTCGGGTTCCTTAAAAGCCATTATAAGTAAGTAAGTAAATAAATCTTGTTGTGGTATCTTGTAATTTTTGTGCAATTGTGAGTTCATTTTCTTATAAAATTGTAGAAATTTAGAGCCTGCATTTTCTGATAATATTTGTGATCGTTCACGTACATATACCTTTAAGAACATTTAAACGCAGCTGAAATACACAGAAAACTTTTAAACGCAGCCAACATGAAGCAAAGTGTTTTATATAGCTTACCAGGAAAAAAGTATACACGAAAAAAACACACATAATGCCAGCTTACAAGGGTGCCTGGAGCATATATCGAGCAAGGAAGAGGAGAGAAAGGCGAGGGACGCATAAAGCTGTGAAAACAATATACGAGACTCCATGAATTTGCGGAGCAGGTTGGTGTAACGCCTTGGGACAAGGTGCTGCAGAGTGAGAGTGGGGGATGAGGCAAAACAAGAGACGGTCCCATAAGACACAGCTAAGTGGGAAGAATCTGTAATAATGGCCGAAAATCGGAGGAAAAATCCTGCTTTAGTTTCTCTAACCATTACAGCTTTAACAACTGGCTGCTGCGTGACAAGTTATTGACTTTTAAAACGGCAATATATTTTTAAACAAACATTGTTCTAAGAACGAACAGCACGAAACTTACCACTTCACCTAAATTGCACTGTTAATTATTGTTTTTAAATATTTGCAAAAATTAAATAAACTCTACAACTCCACTAAAGTTACTGCATTCGATTAAGGAAGCCGTGAAAAAATCAACAAGATTCCAGATGCCGATGTTATTACTGCAATATGTTATATAAATAATATTGTTAAAATATTAAAATGAAAAATAAATCATTACATAACCTTACCGTTTGTTTTAAGTTCGCATTTATAGACTGGGGGGAAAAAAAAGACAGACGTATATCAAGACCTACTGGAGTATAGTAAACACAGAAAACATTTTAAAGCAACAATGCTGAAGATAGATATTTTTGATTTGCAAATTTGCCGTCACTGAACAGAAACCAAGATGGAGATATCATTGCAACTAATTATTAGAAATTCCTCTTTCAGGTATGTAATAAACGATCTTCGCACAAAATAATGTACGATACACGAGCGGTATGTTTTCTTTCATTTCTCGGAAATTTAAAAAGCTCAACTACGTTTCGCTTTTTCAAACGTTTCCTCGAACATGAAAACTTCAACATACCGCTCTTGTAACGCATATTACTATTTCGAATATCAAGCTCATAAATGTTCACGTTTAAATAAAATAAAAATAATTAAAGACATAATAAATAGCCTATAATAATACATGAACCAGTAGCTATGATTCTGTATGTCCTGTCGTATCGTATTTCTATGCATGTAGTAGACTATTTTCATCCTGAATTAATTAAAGGGTATATTCGCAGTATTACTACACCCTTTGAGAGAGATAAAATCATGAACTGATGGATATTATGTTAATTATGAATGTGATCGTGATAGACACTAATTGCAACTGTTTCCAGTGAAATACTCGTAGCACATTGAAATTTCATTGAAGTGGTATTTTCCAAGAGATACTCGTCTCGTGTATTTTTAATATTTAATCATAATGAAAATTTAAAACCAGAAACAGTAAAAGTTCTTTGTAAGAAATAAAATTACTTCGAGAGTCGTTCAGTAAAGAGTGATCATGATCTTTTTTGTAGCGAATAACCATACTATTGAGAGATGTGCATTTTTAAGCTGGTTGGAGCTGATTGAACGACTTTAATGGCAGTGCCTTGATAGACTTTAATTTTGGTAAGCAATATTAAACTACTTGCTTCTAGAGAGCTTAATTAGTTCCATGGAAACTTTCATGTGATACTTTTAAGACCACAATTTCATGCAATCTTTGTAACAAGATGCAAAGATAGTCTGCTCGTAACCTTTTTAAGTTTCAGATTAAAACGCTCTTGCTACAAACTCTCTGGAAGTTTATTGCAGTATTGTTGTAATTAAGTAGTTTGTGAGAGATAAGATACACTTTTGATTGAGCAATTTGTGTGCCCATTATATATGTAATTTTGAGTACAGACAAGTTATGAACATGTAAGATTTTAGTACAGCATACTCTTGTTTCTTAAAGTAGAATATTGGTACAGTACTTCAATAGGTTTGGTATTTTTCTTACTTGGAGTTAAATTAAAATACTGGAGAGGTCTTTGCTAAATTCTTACACCAACTTTGTCTCTAATATTAAGCGAACGCACATTTTACGTAGGCCTAATGAAATTAATGTTTCTCATATGTAGATGAGCCAGAGCCGACCATCTGAGGTCAACAAAGAGAAACAACAAATATATAAGCCTACTATTCCGTATTTTCGAGAAAAATATCAGATGGAAGGCACCTGGGAAGTACATGGTTTAATGATCGGAGCGAGGGGCACCATCCCACGATCAACTGTAAACACTATCAAAACATTTGGAATCCATGACATCATTCCAAAAATAATTACTTCTAGCATTAAAGGGTCTGTGGCAATTCTGAAATAGTACATTATGCAACGAGCCTATAATGAAGGTAATTAAGAAGTGAGTATGGATATTTATGAAACGAGCGCAAGCGAGACGAGTTTCATACGACTTTTTATGCTCGACCATATTTCTAACTTGATATTATTAATTTTATTGTATCTGACCTGGAGCAATGTCCCGTATGTTGTGAGATGTGCGCAGACGCGAAAGTATTGATTTTTTCCGAGGAACAGATGTCCACATTGACCTTGCTAGGCCATATGAACCTACAGAGATAACATTGAAATTAAATTAGACATTGAAAACCGAGATATCAAATTGAATTTATTTGAATATTATTCACAATTAACGCTAATTATTATAGTAACAGAACATAACCTTCTGCGACAGTATTGGATTTCCAGCCTCCGTGACTTTTCGCTAATTCTCTTTCGATTGCATATCCGAGAATAATCGATACTTGCGGTTTTATAACGGTAGAAAGCTGACCTGTCATTGGCTGAACAGTTGTAATCTGAGTCGTCATTGGCTGAAAGACCTGACCTTTAATGAGTAGGTGTACTTTAATGACATGCATTAAAAGTCTGCTACCAGGTGTATAATTACTACATTTCGGCATGGTCGAGCATAAAATCATTTATACCGAATATCATAATCCCCCCTCTTTCTATCCGTTAGTGTGTGATTGTTACAATATGTGTACAAATTTATTATTTCTTAAATTTAAGCTCCTAGTTCACATTTCAATTTGACTCACCTATTTTATTGTAATCGTCATTATTCCCTATGTGTGTTATTCTGTGTTTTTGGCAACCCAGGATGCCTAGGCAGACTATTTCTTGGAAATAAATTATATATGTTTTTTTTTTCTTTTTAATTCAAATGTCCCTATTGCTAGAGCTTACTTATTTGATTATGTCTAAGTTCTGTGATTTTTATACATTGTTTTAGGTTTATTTTTATTTATTTTATTGGGTTATTTTACGACGCTGTATCAACATCTAGGTTATTTAGCGTCTGAATGATATGAAGGTGATAATGCCGGTGAAATGAGTCCGGGGTCCAGCACCGAAAGTTACCCAGCATTTGCTCGTATTGGGTTTAGGGAAAACCCCGGAAAAAACCTCAACCAGGTAACTTTGCCCCGACCGGGATTCGAACACGGGCCACCTGGTTTGGGTTCATTGAACACATAATTTTATTTTTGACTACTTGGGTTATACTCGTATTTCATTTTTGAGCATTACGCTGTTGCACTTCTGATGACTTTATTATTTCACTTGCTTTATTTCAGCTTTGTATGTGTTTTGTCGCTCTCGACATGTATTGTATAAATACATCTAAAATTGGTTATGAAAATTAATTAGTTCTTTTACTTGTAACATTGAATAAATTGTCTTTATTTCCTCTAGGGTTTGTTTGTTTTATTTGACACTTTCAGAATGTAGTTATATAACATTGGTTTCTAATTATTTTAAAACTAGCTGAAAGCACCCGGCGTTACCCGGGTTGGCCTTTTTGCTTCTTTTTTCAATTAAGCTGGTTGTTAGACTTTTCGGAAATCTCAGAAACTCAACTATAAATAATCAAAAAGAATTATCTTTAACAAGCTTTTCTCGTCCATAAAGATGAATCTTTACATCGCGTCACTTACATGAATTGGTGAACTTCTTAGCCAAATGCCTGAAAGGATTAACTCAATTTAAAACAACTGCAGATCAGGCAACGAAAGGAAACATTTCATCACGTGTCTTACTTTCAAATGTTGCTTAATTTGTATGTATGTATGTATGTATGTATGTATGTATGTATGTATGTATGTATGTATGTATGTATGTATGTATGTATGTATGTATGTATGTATGTATGTATGTGTGTGTGTGTGTATGTATGTATGTATGTATGTATGTATGTATGTATGTATGTATGTATGTATGTGTGTATGTGTGTATGTATGTATTAATTTCAATTCAGGAATCCGCCCCTGAGCACGAGTTCTACTTTTTCAGGGGCGAGCTAAAGTGTTTCTGTATATATTATATTGTATGTTACAATTATTAGCAAAATAATAAATAAATGTATGTATGTATGTATGTATGTATGTATGTATGTATGTATGTATGTATGTATGTATGTATGTATGTATGTATGTATGTACGTACGTACAGGGACATCATTTTATTTTTACTTCAATTTTTATTTTACCTGAGTTTTTGAATGTACTTCACTCCCAACCCTTCTACTAATGAATTTCAACCGTCCTCCACACAGATCCAAGACCGCATATACAGTCATAGTAGCCTTACGGTCATAGAAAATAGTACGTTCCAAAAATATGTTCGCGCTTTCCCGTGACGAAAGAGCTTTCAATATTGAATCATTTTCGCACAGGTAGTCTACTGTCGTCCATTTGCCTACGTCATATCCCGGTTTCCCCCCACCAGCTTTTATTCGCCAGCTAGTGGATGGGCTGTCTTATATCTTTTCTGAAAACATTAATTTCTGTTGGGAATTGGACGTCTACGTAATATTATACAACTGTTTAAAATAACTTAAATAAAAGGGTCTCGTTAAGTAATTAACTGTCACGTGATTTCCTTCCTTTCCACGACCCTACGACATAACCACTTGGACGGACAGTAGATAGTATGTCTGAGTAATTTTATCTTTTTGGATCGGGCGGAAGTGAAGATTGAATTTACAGTGCGTAAGGTACTCTTTTATAGAGTAGGTACAGAATTATTTCAACATGAGTTACTAGTACGAAGGACGAAACTGGTAATTGGGATTAGGTACAATAGTATATAGTGCGATAATATGCACATTACAACTGAAGCCTGTATCGAAATGAACGGCCACCATTTTAAAAATGTGTTTAAATATCCATATTATGATTATTTTTCAATTTAACTTCATTCTCTATATCGTACGCTAATGTGCTGTAGAGAGTATAATATACACTGTATAATGAATACGTTCGCATGGATATCTCAGTTCGTGAGTAAAAACACTTATTGTTAATACAGTTCTGTATTTTGATTAAACAAAACCTAATGAAAATTATCACACTCAAAATCGCGATATTTCCTTGTTTAAGTAAATGGATGAACTACTTTTCTTCCTTCCTGTACCTTGTAAAGTGATTTTTTTTTGTATTTTACGCCAGTATCATCGAACTCCAGTAGTGTAAGGAGGTAGCAAACGGTGTTTCCGGGTCTCAATCATTAATCCAAAGGTATAGTCAGGTTAATATTAAAAATGTTAGTAAAAATAAAATGATGTTCTATTTTCCTTGGTAAAAACCTTATGATGAGCTCGCTTCCTACAGGTAGGAGCGGAGCGAAGGAGGAAAGTTTCTAAGTCCACTTCCTTCTTCCCCTGACGCGCATTTAGGTTTCACAAGATACCGAATGTCCTTTAATACTAATTGTTTTGATGATAAGGACATACCTAAAAACATAATTTGTGATGCTAGAACAGGCGAAAGAAAGAAAGAAAGAAAGAAAGAAAGAAAGAAAGAAAGAAAGAAAGAAAGAAAGAAAGAAAGAAAGAAAGAAAGAAAGAAAGAAAGAGAATCAAAGAGAAACATTTTTCGTTCATACTGGGAATCGAACCCATAACTATTCGTTCTGCTGACACGAGAATCTGGGATATAAATTCCATGTGAAGCTATAAAAAACTAGGGGATCGTCTAGGATTTGAGCCTGTCTACCATTCGGATAAAGACGGATATTTTTTTAAAACGGTCCCAAGACGTATTGCATTCCTTTCCACTTCCTTCTGCGAAGAGAATTCAGTCTTTAGTCTTAGATCGCAGCTACACAGAATTCTTGTCAGACGTGTATAGAATATATTGCTTTAACTTCATACTTGAAGGAACGATTACTGAATCTGTCCTCAGCCTCGCATCGCCTCCTCCTTATTACGTCAGAGATAGAGTCACTCCCACTCGCATATAAATTGCTCCCCCTTTCATAGAAAGTTACTAAGGGACGAAGGGGTGAGAGCGGGTTAGAGGTCTGGGACACCGGGCAGACTTTTGTAGGTTAGGGGTGTTGCCATTTCGTATGCAGCTGTTGTCGACGATTCGGCAACCAAATTACCTTTAGCAGCAATGCAAGCCAGAATCACATGTTAGGACGTCATTTTTATAAGCGAGGCGGCGGTGTTGCTTTTATTGAGTCAGGAGCCCGCGATTGAAGTCGACGGCCGCAGGACCTGCAGGACGTGTTGAGAATCCTGACCCCTCGACAAAATCAACTTTCCGTTCCCCTGTCCACATATTCTCACTTAACTTCGACAAGGCATGACGTGAAAGAAAACAAATTCCAAAAAGAAAAAAAAAGTTTATTTAGTGCTACTTTTCAGTTCTTCTCCCTTGTACTCTTTCTTACGTTTTGTTCTGGATATAGTGTATAGTATCTTCTTCTATATATATATATATATATATATATATATATATATATATATATATATATATATATATAGAGAGAGAGAGAGAGAGAGAGAGAGAGAGAGAGAAAAACTCATCCGGCCTTAATTAAGGATGACCACGAGGATCCGGAAATGAATAGCAAACAAATCTTCTTCTTCTTCTTCTTTGGCACTACGGCCCTTGTAGTCTAGCCTTGGCCTCCCTTAGGATCTTGGTCCATTCCTGTCCAACCAGAGCCTTCTGCCTCCATCTTCTCACGCCTAGAGTCCTTAAATCTTCCTCCACTCCATCCAACCATCTTAGTTTCTGTCTGCCAATATTGCGCCTGCCTTCTGGTTTTGTGTTTAGAATCTTTTTTGGTATTCTCTGATCATTCATCCTGATTACATGTCCTAACCATTCCAACCTACGGGCTTTGATTTCAGCAACAATATCTGGAAATTTATATTGAGTTTTGAGTTCTGTATTATATCTAATCCTCCAGTGCCCATTCTCATATTTAGGACCATAGATTTTCCTTAGAATTTTCCTTTCCCATGACATCAGTTGTTGTTCCATTTTCTTCGACAGAGTCCAAGTTTCACTGCCATAAAGCACAATTGGCCTTACGACTGTATCCCCCATAAGGATATACATAAATATACTTGGACTTTTCCAGATGGATTGACACATAATCAGATATATCACATCGTGATAGATAAAAGAAGACATACTAGTATAGTAGACATTGGAACCTTCAGGGGAGCAGACTGTAATTCTGACCATTACTTGGTAATTGGAGAACTAAGAGAAAGACTATCAGTAGCCAAGCGAGTAGAGCAACAAGTTAATATTAGAAGATTCAATATGCCGAAATTAAAGGACGAGGAAACTAAGCAACATTATCAGGTCGAAATTTCAAATAGGTTTGCCGGTATTAGCAAGTTCCGACGATGTTGAGGAAGAGTTAGATGTGAATAGCATGTGGGAAAATATCCGAGATAATATAAAAATTACAGCTGAACAGAGCATAGGTTATTATGAAACTAAGAAAAAGAAACCGTGGTTTGATGAAGATTCTTGCATGGTAGTAGAAAGGAGGAAAGAGGCAAAATTTAAATTCTTACAGGATCCAGTTGAGGTGAATAGAGATAATTATTTCAATATAAGACGGGAAGCAAATCGTACGCTTAGGAATAAAAAGAGAGATTACATGAAGGAAAAAACTGAATGAGGTAGAAACAAATAGTAAGAATAAAAACATTAGAGATTTATATAAGGGCATAAAGGAATTCAAGACTGGATATCAGGCAAGGGTAAACGTGATCAAGGATGAGAATGGTGACTTTCTTGCAGACGCTCATTCAATCCTGAAAAGATGGAAAAACTATTTTGGACAACTACTAAATATACATAGGCCAAATACAAATGATCGGAACGAAATTTAAATACAAACTGCTGAGCCATTTCTACCGGAACCCACATTTTCTGAAGTCGAAATTGCGACAGAAAATCTGATAAATTATAAGTCTCCAGGTATCGATCAAATTCCAGCAGAATTAATACAAGAGGGTGGAAGCGCATTATCTAACGAAATTTATAAGCTTGTACTTGCTATTTGGGAAAAGGAAATTGTACCAGAACAATGGAAGGAGTCCATTATCGTACCTATCTTTAAGAAGGGGGACAAGACTAACTGTAGTAACTTTCGAGGAATATCACTTTTGTTGACGTATAAAATTTCGTCGAATATCTTTTTGAGAAGATTAACTCCATATGTAGATGAAATTATTGGGGATCATCAGTGTGGGTTTAGGCGTAATAGATCGACTATTGATCAGATTTTTTGTATTCGACAGATATTGGAGAAAAAATGGGAGTATAAGGGTACAGTGCATCAGTTATTCATAGATTTAAAAAAGGCGTATGACTCGGTTAAGAGAGAAGTTTTGTATGATATTCTTATTGAATTTGGTATTCCCAAGAAACTAGTTTGATTAATTAAAATGTGTCTCAGTGAAACGTACAGGAGAGTCCGTATAGGGCAGTTTCTGTCAGATGCGTTTCCAATTCACTGTGGGCTAAAGCAAGGAGATGCACTATCACCTTTAATTTTTAACTTTGCTCTAGAATATGCCATTAGGAAAGTTCAGGATAACAGAGAGGGTTTGGAATTGAACGGGTTACATCAGCTGCTTGTCTATGCGGATGACGTGAATATGTTAGGAGAAAATCCACAAACGATTAGGGAAAATACGGGAATTTTACTGGAAGCAAGTAAAGAGATAGGTTTGGAAGTAAATCCCGAAAAGACAAAGTAGGCCTATATGATTATATCTCGTGACGAGAATATTGTACGAAATGGAAACATAAAAATGGGAGATTTATCCTTCTAAGAGTTGGAAAAATTCAAATATCTTGGAGAAAGAGTAACAAATATAAATGACACTGGGGAGGAAATTAAACGCAGAATAAATATGGGAAATGCGTGTTATTATTCGGTTGAGAAGCTTTTGTCATCTAGTCTGCTGTCAAAAAATCTGAAAGTTAGAATTTATAAAACAGTTATATTACCGGTTGTTCTGTATGGTTATGAAACTTCAACTCTCACTTTGAGAGAGGAACACAGATTAAGGGTGTTTGAGAGTAAGGTTTTTTAGGAAAATATTTGGGCTAAGAGGGATAAAGTTACAGGAGAATGGAGAAAGTTACACGACGCAAAACAGCACGCATTGTATTCTTCGCTTGACATAAGTAGGAATATTAAATCCAGACGTTCGAGATGGGCAAATCCAGAAATGCATATAGTTAGTTGGGAGACAGGAGGGAAAAATACATTTGGGAGATGTAGATGGGAGGATAATATTAAAATGGATTTGAGGAAGGTGGGGTATGATGATATAGAGTGGATTAATCTTGCACAGGATAGGGACCGATGGCGGGCTTATGTGAAGGCAGCAATGAACCTGCGGGTTCCTTAAAAACCAGTAAGTAAGTAAGTAAGTAAGTAAGTAAGTAAGTAAGTAAGTAAGTAAGTAAGTAAGTAAGTATTTGTTGTGTACTATAATAATTCGTAGAGGGATTAACATATTCCTTGTATTTCAATTCAGAACATAGTTTCTTGATTTGTATAACTTATGAGGAGTAACAAAAGTGTTGTTCTGAACATTTTCAGTGAGTATGTGCTAGTTTCGATGGGCAGACTGTACTAATGCTCGTGCAATACCTGTTCCAGCGTCACGCGCTCTATCTATACCAAGTCGCAATATATTTATTACAGTATTACTGAATTTTGTACATAAAAACATTTAAAATTTATATTTACATAAATATAAAACCAAAAGATCAGAAAACATATGCTTACAGTTCTTAAATGTAGTACAACTGTAGCATATAATCATAGTAGCAACTTCGGTCCAGGGTTTTATAACATGATACATAATAGATCAATTTCCAAACATACAATTTGCTAATGCTCCTTATTTCAGAAAATCTATTAAAAATTGCTGTTTACAGAGAAAATTTAAAGTTAAATTATTGTGATATGTGTTTTTTCTTCTCCTTTTTTCCTTTTATTACTTTTTACTCTGTTATTCAATAAAATGTCTTAACATTAACTTATGTGGAATGCCCCCTGAGCACGAGTATGTAGCTTACTCTTTCTGGGGGGTGTTAGGGAGTTCTTATATAAAAAAATCAATATGTATCTTTCTTCTGGCAATAAAATATTATTATTATTATTATTATTATTATTATTATTATTATATTCCATTAATTATCTTAATAATTTACAGATCGAGCAAGAGGATATGGTTCCAGGATCTGCCTATAGGCGACGTCTGTCTGTGGGCATCACAAGCAGTAAGCGACAACTCCAATCTCCAAGTGTGCATGATGATGATAATCGTAAACTTCAACCAAAATGCAAGATATTTCATGGTTAATAATACAGTGAAACCTGTTCAAATCGGAACCTGAATAATCCGGAATCCTGTCTATTTCGGAACAATTTATTGGTCCCCGCGAAATTTGTATGTATTATGTGTAATTTTTCCTGAATAAAACGGAAACTGTCCTACGCGGAAACAAAAACTGTCTGCTACTGTTCAAAACGGAAACAATATTTTGGACGCACACTATATTTTGTAAACAATATTTTGGACACACACTAAATTTTGTAATTATATTTTGAAACAGCGTGTAATTTCAAGGGATATACGAAGTATTAAGGTCACTAAGATAAAAACAAGTTTTCTTTGCAAAATTCTAGAGGGTACGAGGGTGTGTTGCCCTGTCGGTCATAAATTTTATTACCCTGTTGACTAGGCAGACGAGTCCTTCAAAGATTTTCAATGCTTCACACCCGTATACTGTCGTAGCTAAACAGAGCGCAAGTGTAGTGATTTCCAGGCAAAAAAAAAGTTGCATAAAGTGTGGCATTAACATTAAGTGATGAAGTAAAAGTTATCGAGATAAAGGAAAATTAGAAACAAAGTCTATGTGAAATAATATTGAAGTACAATTGTGGAAAACTCAGGTGAGACACTTTACAAAAATAAAGATCATAATGAGTTAGTGGCTTGGGCCAATATTGGTGACACAAAAGGAACCAGAAAGCAACTGTTTATGTGAAAATAAATGAACTGTTGTGGGAGTGGGTTCTTCATGACATTTCAAAGAACAAGCGAATTTCTGGATCTATTGAACTGGGAAAGAAATTAAATAAACCAGAATTCAAGGCTTCTAATAGATGGCTCTTAGTCCAATTAATTAATAATGTGCAGTGATATGCAGTACAGTATTAGAGTATAGTTTTAGATATTAAACAGAATGAGATTAGTAAACTTTAGTAATGTTTAATGACTAATGAGTGAGTTACGATAATATTTATACAGAAAATGAGATTTTAATCAAGATGATTCACCAACGTAATAAGCGACAGAAAGCTGATTTAATGTGATCAGTGTTAAATGGAATATTTTGTACTTCTTGCCGTTTGCGGCATGCCATTTTGTTTTTCATGTATATGAATGACAAAATATTCCATTTTAATGTCACACCTGAATAATACGGAAACCTGTCCATAACGGAAAAAAAAAATTAGGACCATGTCACTTCCGTCTTGAACAGGTTTCACTGTATTAGGGATTTAAAAAAATCAATAAATGAGGAGATATAAGCCTATAGATCTTATTTTGTGGTATTAAAAACACTCTTCAGATGAAGACGCTCACCCAGACACATACGAATGCTGACGAAGGAAGAAGCGCCGCCGACCCGGAGCTAATTCCCCCGCGCAGGCCGCATTTTTCTCCGCTGTCTTTGTATCAGCGGATATTACTTAACGTCAGGGCCGGCCCTCCTCTCGCCGTGATAATTAACGAAAACACGGGACCGCACTGAATCTTGTGTGGTCCGGTCACATCTTGGGGACGAGCGGTAATGGGCTCTAATATACGATGATGAACGAGCCACCGAACTTATGTCTTGGCGAGAGGGGAGCAAGTCAAATTAATTACAGGATATTGTCTGCAGGTCAGCAGCGATGTGGGCGCCAACCCTTCCAGGACTCGGCCGACGCAATCGCTGTTTGTTGGGGTAGTGACATACCACACCGAACTGCAACATATTGCTAATATGTGGTGTGTACTATCATGTGATATGGTTTCCTTTTTTAAGCGATATATGATACAGTTCCATAATAATATACAGAGGGATCCGTAAGTGATTTTATTAATTTCTGGGGATTATTCTTTGAGATATTTCAGACCGACTTTAAACAGAACAGTATCTTAGTTATCAGAAAGTTCTGGTTCTATTATATGATTTTACCTATGGTTATATAAATAGAAAAAAAATTCTCAAATAAATTTGTATTTCTAAGAAACATAAAACATAACGTTAATATCATTTTACATGACATTGCACACTTGATCTCAAACATATAAAAAGAAAATTACAAGGCTTTTAATAAGGCCTTAGTAATTAAATAAAGATTGGGGAACGGATTACTATACACTGAAAGGTAGAGATGATGTTTAAAATAGGCTACTTGATTGTTTATACGGGTTATTCCATATGAAATCGATCAGTAAAAAACCTCGCATTTTTTAATACCCTAATTTTTTCCCTATTTATACAAGATGCTGAGGACAGTGCATTTTCAAAAATATACTATCGAAAGTCAAACGGTTTTCGTACTATTGAGCGACAAATTTAGCGTATTTTATAAAAACAAGCCTCTTTCAGCGCTCAGAACTATGGAACCATTTATTGCAGAACATTGAACGGGAGCTAATTTTGAAGCTGACATTTGGTAGGTTATGTTAAGAAGTAATCCTTATTTTTATTGTATACAGAGAGACAGATAATCTGATTTTACTTGCTTTTAGACTTTTTGGCCATTTGTAAAAATGTAAAGAATATTGAGAAAAAACTTTGCATTATTAAGAGGGAATCGGCATTGTTTGCTTAGTGACTCGGCAATAAGTTTCGAGGGTATTAAATAAATTATTTTCACACGCCTAGACTTGAACGGCGCATTACCGCACGCACTGGCCGAGAGCTGAAGATAAGCGAGCGTTGGGCGTCATTTTACTCCTGTGTTTATGTAAACTTGTGATAAAGCTAGCCCAGCTATGTTCTACTAGACGAAACATCACGTGTTTGTCTCCTGGCCTTGCTTGTCTCGGCTAGCTCCTGTCCCACAATCACCTGGTTAGTTCACGCGCTTACTATTAATTTTCTTTATTTGATATTTTCAATACTTTCTTATTAACATACCATCATTAAAAATATGTGTTTATTTGTACTTTCAATTCGGAATCTAACAATATATTTTTAAAATACTTTTTCGAGGTGAAAGGCGTCTTAATGAAGAAAAATCTAAATTTTTCCATTTCCATAAAAAGTAAGAAAAACTGTTTACATGTCAATATAAACTTTAATTTCTCAACATCAAACCATGATTTTGATCAATGAGTGAAAGGGCTTCGGAGCCACAACAGTTTAAAATTGCTAATTTTATGAAAATACGATAAATTTAAAAATATTTTTAATTTAAACACTATGAAGTTCTGATGTCTCAAACTTCGCACAAAGCATTGTATGACAGTTGTCAACGGACAGAAAAAGTTTCATTGTATTTAAAAATTGCAGGGTCAATTTTCTCTATATTTCGGTCGATTTGAGATGGAATAGCCCATACATAGACCCATACAACAGTTGCCAAAGTAGATAAAAGTTCAGTCAGATATAAACAACTGTGGCGATTCAAGGCTGCTTAACGTTCGAGACTTCGGGAGTGATCAATCTCGGCGTCTCGAAACACTCACAAGCAGTCTTACGTCAAGGACGCGACGTATAAAGAACACTGTCGTGCGGGTTTTCGGCTTTGCGGGCGCTGTTAGTCTTACTTTCTCGATCGTTGTTCTTCTCTATTATATGTGTATGTGGGCCAAGTGGATAGCAAGATTGTTGGCTCTGATACTAAATCAGATCAAGAGGTGTAACTCTTAAAGAGTGAAAAGAAAAGTCCGTACTTTTAAAAGCCCAATTTATTTTACAAAATAAAAACTACTTGCAGCCGTAATAAACAAGCCTAATCTGTGATACGGATGATTAGTTGATACTCTTCCTGCTTCCTACTGTACAGACCGGTTTGGTTGACCTCACCATAACTAATTCCCTCTCAAGGACAGAGACGCAATGGGGGCCTCCACCCCCTGATTGATGCGCGGGCGACATGCTTCACGCCTGTCTGGTCTCCGTGCAGGCTCAAAAGAATCGCCGAAGCTTCCTTGTCATTCGGCGTGAGATGACATATCGGCGACATGGCTGAGGATGACGTGTGACATGCGCAGACGCATGCGAAAAAGTTGCCAGCTCCGGGCAAGAAGTACGGTGTAAGCTGGTGGAGTGCCTTTATGGCGTTAAATCCCGTCATGTTGCGTGTGACACTTGCCGAAAATAAAGCAAAGTTACCGTAGTACTTTGCCAAGACGGGCGTTTGAACATAAATGTCATGTGACTGTACACGAAGCATTTACTCCTTGTTATACCTACTTATTTCACTTGGTTACCCAGCTATATTCAGAGGCAGATGTCACGACGACTACCACCATCACCACCACCACGATTTATACAGAGTGATCACTAAGTATGGAACTTCCCAAATTTTAATTTTACAAAACAAAGTTTACATTAAAGCTATTGGTGATAAACAGACTTCGAGACTTTGGACCCGATACTGTGCATGTACTATAGGTTGTTGACTCGCTGCAGGTAGTGAAAGGTAGAGATGTGTTGAGGTAACAACATTGCTATTTAGAATAGAGTACGGTAGTATGGGGAAACACACATATGTACATTCTGAAAGTAAATATAGCCTACATTACACAATGACACTGTCAAAGCATGTGAAAAGCATTTATTCTCCTGTCTTTTATAAGCATTTGTGTTTAATTATACACAGTTTTAATAGTGGAAATAAGCATGTAGCAATTTTAATTTTTTTTTTCATTTATCCTATTGTTCGTCTTTAGGAAATGCAGTTACAGTACCGAATTGCAATGTACTATAAGATACATTCTCAGTGTCTCAAACGTAAATCTTTTTCGGTTATCTGCCAAAGTTTGTACAGTAGAAAGTTTGTACGTCGCATGACGAGATAGGAGCAAAGCGAAGAAACCTAACATCATTGCAGTTTCTAAGAGACAGTCGTTTATTCTCGGGTGACTCTATGTCCACTAATTTGCTGTTTATATTACACAGTGATCCATATCCGTTATTTTTGCATAAAATTGATTTCCACTTCTATTTTACACGTTCAGTAACCAGTGTACTTGGTGTCTCATTAATTCTCTGTGTCATTTCCTTAACTAATCTCAGGCCTTCTGGCATCTCTTGCTCTGACTTTTCTAACCGTGTAATAGTTTCAGACACAGTTTGAAAATAGGTTTATATGAAAACCAAATTATTCGTCAGAACCTTCAAATCCAGAGCGTTTTCCTTTGCGTATTTGTTGGAATTCAATATACAGTACCCCCACCCATTGTACGCTTTACCACTATACTCAGTACGCCGTTATGCGGATTTCCCACTGAACTGCTCTATCGCGTCCGAAGTCTCGAAGCCTGGTGATAAACCATAGGGGAGACTGTTTTGTACCTTTAGCATAGTGTACCTTTGAACATTTTTTGTTCTTTAATTTTTGCTGCTACCTAGAGGACTCAAACTGAAGTAGATTGTAGAGAAAGCCGCTAAGTAGCTCTGGTAGTTTCAGTTTGATTTATTGTAAAGTGTGAGTTCCGTGAACAAAAGAATTTTTTTAGTACCAAAAGTAAACATTTCGTTCATTGATGTATATTTTCTAACACAAAACCAGATTGCATTTGTTAATATCGTTCAAGAACGGTGTGTTCCCTATCATCTGGTGAGTAATAACATATTTTAATTTTCATGATTTATTCGAATCTCTAGTTTTCGGAGCCATATTTGTTTAAACGTGCACCCTCTTGTACCTTTGAACACAAAACATCTTGTACTCATGGAACTTGTTCCAAGGTACACAATACTATCAGTTTTTTATTTTCTTTTATTTTAAGATCATGTCACGAAGTAGGTCTGGAGTTAAGAGCCCCCTCCCCCCCAATTGATCCGGATGCCTCGAAAAAAGCTGTTGAAGCAGTTATTGCTCCTCCAGGAAATAAAATCTCAATCAGAGAAGCCTGCTCTGGTTTATGATGGCAAATACATTTTAAATATGATTGTCAGTTTTTACAGCTATATTCCCACCTATATTCTATGTGTTCCAACTTACAAGAGGGAATGTTCCAAGGTACATGAACCTGTTATACCTTTTTACACGTTACATATCCCTTCATTTTATTTTTTCCACCATAATAGATCTGTAAAACAAAAAAATGCATACAGGAAGCTGTAAAAGAATCTTCAATAATTATTTGAAGCACTTTTTGATTTCATAAATTTCATTTCCCAAAATTAAAAAAAAAAAAAGTGTTTATAGGTACAACAATCACCCCTACAATATGATACCAATTATCGAAAAAAGTTATTTATACAGACATACAGGCTGTGATAATAAACTTTAATTTTTAAACGGCACGCTATTTTAAAATTTACATATTGAGAGTCTATTAAATTTTACGTATGAATGTGTAATTATAAATTTTACTCAAGCACCCATTTCATGTCTTTAACCATTTATTAAACTTATTTCATGGCCTTCAAACTTGAGCCAAATAAGTAGGTATGTAAAATCATGTTGACTAGGCCATAAAACTAAACAAAACACTATGACTGACAAAACTTGACAACAGATGCTCAAAGTGCGAACCATTCAAGCCAAACAATATCCCAGACTGTCATGGAAACAGTCCATCGTCTTTCTCACAGTTACATGACTGATCTGCTCCATCTCATATCTACGATAGACTGTTTAGCTGGTTACTTAATGACGCTGTATCAACTACTAGGTTATTTAGAGTCGAAGGAATAAGAGATAGTGAAATGGAATTTGGGAAGATGAGGACGTGCATTCGCTATGGACTACATGATATTTTCCTTACAGTTGAGAGAAACTTCGGGGAAAAAACTCACCAGGTAATCAGCCCAAGCGGGAATCGAACCCACGGCCTAGCACAGCTCTCGATCATTAGGCAAACTACCACAATTTTAGCACTGATTCATTTCTTACTATTTTCAGTGCGTTTTATTTTCCACAGTATTTGCAGGAATCTAAAAAGTTTAATTTCCTTGTCCCCTGGTCCGTCATACGCAATTTGGCACACAAGATGAAACTAGAGACCTGCACTAGGACAATGCTATCAGTAACAATTTCTGTTTGTAGTGGTTAAAATCCCATGAATCACATAATTTTAGTTTTATTTCTAGTATTCCTAGTTTATATTATATGATTTCTTTGTTCAAATTAATTCATACAAAGTCAGCGACTGTTAACATACATAGCTGTAAAAGAATTAGTCACGCAGAGGTCAGACATTGGGCATTTTTCACCCCTCTTTCCCCCCTCCCCCTTCTATATATTTTTTTTTCTCGCTGTTGTAATAAAAAGGCTTTAACATCTTTGGTCATATCGCGAGTTAATCTTTGGTTGAAATCTGAAGGCCTGTGTACTATTGTTGAGACCGGTTCTATTGCAGTGAACTAGATGGCGACTGTGTATATATATATATATATATATATATATATATATATATATATATATATATATTACTGATTTCTTACGAATATGATTTCGGTGATGAATGAGGCCGGTGATTTTCAGGGATGTTGTGGCCCGAATTTCCTGGCATTTTCCTTACGGTTGAGGAAAAACCCTGAAAAACCTCAACCACGAAATTCAACCCGACCGGGATCGAACCCGGGCCCTCTGCGTAAGAGACCAGCATGTTGACCCCTACACCACAGAAGTGGTCCCTTCTATTTTTATAGGCTGAACAGACCGCTATGGCCAATACAAAAAGTTAATATACACAAAAACAGTCTTATAGAATACTTACTTACTGGGTTTTAAGGAACCCGGAGGTTCATTGCCGCCCTCACATAAGCCCGCCATTTGTCCCTATACTAAGCAAGATTAATCCAGTCTCTACCATCATATCCCCACCTCCCTCAAACCCATTTTAATATTATCTTCCCATCTACGTCTCGGACTCCCCAAAGGTCTTTTTCCCTCCGGCCTCCCAACTAACACTCTATATGCATTTCTGGATTCGTCCATACGTGCCACATGCCCTGCCCATTTCAAACGTCTGGATTTAATGTTCCTAATTATGTCAGGTGAAGAATACAATGCGTGCAGCTCTGCGTTGTGTAACTTTAGTCTTATAGAATGGTGAATAAAAAGTTTTATAAGTAATTTTTGGATCTGTTTTGTGTCATATTTTCAAGTATTTATGTCGTATTTTTTGTATTTTTCAGAACATAAGTCCATGCACATTTCCCGAGCTTCTAGGTCACAGAAATCAGAGCCCTTATAACAAAAGGCTGACCTGTGTAAAGGATTCGACATTTGTACACTCACTAACTGGTGCCTGTCGGCAACACCACGCAGAACTGTCTGGCAATACCATTGTAGTGATACTGCTTGAAAATCACTTCATCAAATTCATAACGTTTCTTTTTTCTTGGAGAAAAATGACGTATGACTCATACTTGGAATTCCCTCGCTGTCGACGGGGATAGAGTAAAGGCCATCAATCACATTTATACATGGAGCCATCTCATAATCCTCGAGAATTACCCAAACACTGAAGCCAAAAGATTCTCTTAAATGTCTACAGTTAAAGAAGTCAATATTGATTGCAGGATATAGGACTTACACAATGTACTGCAGTATATTTCTCTTTCTTTTTATTTTGTGTCTGCCGTATTGCGAATGAAGCAAATGTTCCTCATTACAAGTTAATTCAAGACGATATCTCATTATACGAGATCCCAGGTGTTCAGTAAAGTTTTATATTTGACATGTAGTGGATATTAGAGATAATGAGAGCAGAATATTAAGGGTGCTATGCATAGACATTTCGCTAGCTCGCGCTACGAGCGTGCTAAACTAGCCCCGGCTAGCATCATATCATATCATATCATATCATATCATATCATATCATATCATATCATATCATATCATATCATATCATATCATATCATATCATATCATATATCATATCATATCATATATATGCTTAATATCATATCGCTAACACTGGTTTATGAATACGAAAAACGTTAGTTCGCTTATCATCCACCGGAAGCCCGCGCTAAGAATGTCTATGAATATGGCCCTAAATGTTTTTGAAAGGGAAATGGAAGTCAGTGTGAAGAATAATGAGAGCAGAATACTTGGGATGAAAGAGAGTAAGAAAAAGTTAGTGTAGGGGAGAGGTGGGTAATATCGGACATCGGATAATATCGGACAGTGATGTTCTTTCATCTACCACCAGATGGTAGTACCTAATTGACATGGTTACGTTTCTGTATGCGACATCTGAACACTGCTCCTACCATCTGGTGGTAGATGAAAGAAACATCACTGTCCGATATTACCCGACGTCAGATACTACCTAACTCTCCCCTAAATAAGTTAGAGGGGGCAAAAGTGATAGAAGAAGCACAGAGACGGTGACAAGGAGAGAAGAAAGTTAGTAGAGTGAGACGCTTAAGGAAACAAAGAACTAAAGTAGATAAGATATAATAATAGGCAAGGAAGGAATGATAGTGGATAAGTGATGAAATATAAAGATGAACGGGGGAATAAGAAAATCAATAAAAATAGATAAAAGCTTAGAATGAAGAATGTAATAAAAGTGGTTGCTAAGAGAAATAGTGACAATAGGAGAATTAGTATACTGATACTGAATAGGAATGACAGAAAGTAATAGACAAATTGTAATAAAATAGAAGGTATAGAATATTATTAGAACAAAGATTAGAGAGTAGAATATAGACAAGCTTTAGAAGGTTAAGGGGTATGAGTATAGAATATGAGACGATAGTAGAGTTAAAGTTAAGAAACTATAAGAGAAGAGGATGTGAATGTAATAGGAGAAATACAAATGGAGTGTTAAAATGATAGTAATATAAATAAATGTGGTGATGACACCATATACAGAAATGTGAGAGTCATCACTGCATGTAGATAGATGTAATAGCTGTTGACAATAAATATACATATTCATATTTTATATGTAATATGTCTAACATATTTATATATATATATATATATATATATATATATATATATATATATATTATTTTAATGTACCGAAGTACATATGATATTTCCAAGAGTTGGAACTTAAACTGAGACGATTCTGTCCAACACCGGGATGGGTATCCAGTGTGGCTTAATGGATAAAGCATCAGCACGTAGAGCTGAAAACCCGGGTTCAAATCCCGGTGCCGGAATTTTTCTACGTTCCATTACTCTTTCATCGTATGATGACGCAGAATATCTGCATGGAAATATCATATGTACTTCGGTACATTAAAATAATATATATGATATGCGTAAATCACTTCGTGATTTAAGACGGCGCTTATTCCGTCGGATCCCGGCCAACTAGTCACTCATAATGAGTGCACCTCAGCACATGTGTGGACTTCGGTCCTACGTTCATAGACATCTATGACGTAGTGCAGAGGGCGGCCACTAGAGGGAACCCAAGAGTTGGAACTTAAACCGAGACGATTCTGTCCGACACTGGGATGGGTATCCGGTGTGACTTAGTGGATAAAGCATCAGCACGTAGAGCTGAAAACCCGGGTTCAAATCCCGGTGCCAGAGAGAATTTTTCTCCGTTCCATTACTCTTTCATCGTAAAATATTTATGCTAAGTGTATGCCTACAGCCATTAACATTAATACATTCTCTAAAACCAATAAAACTTTAGCATAGTAGGAAACTTGTGAGACGATCGGATGATATTAAGTGATCATTTATTTATTTATTTATTTATTTATATCTTTATTGATTAGATGCTTATATGGACAATAGAGATGTGTCAGATGATACTAATTTGGTCTATAAAGAGTTGACAGAAAAGAAGGATCATATAGTTAATAGATACATAGCAGCTGAAAATGTTAGTATGGTAAAACCACCGCTAATGACAAGATATGTAATAGATGAAATTTTGTTAGGGTTGTAGAAATTTCCAATAAAATATTGTAAGTTCCTATGTGTCACCTAGAATTTTCACTAGAGATTATGCTTGTTCACAGTCTAACTAAATATTACAAAATTACGTCTGAAAGAACTAGAAAATAAAGTTATTAAAACTATCCTAGACAACACAGGAAAAAACCAGTCACAGGCCAATCATTAATGATCGAAGTTAAATCTCAAATTCTTGTCAAACTTCTTTATATTTGTAGCCCAAAAAGCTATAATTGGACTTACAACAGAATACTAAAAGGTTCAAAATTTATACAAAGCAGAAGGAAGTAACGGTTTGATTACAGATAACGTGAAAAATTACCAGAATCACTGTGGCATTGATTGTCGCTTGTGTGTGAACCGAGCTTTGGCTGTCGCAATCTGAGCTCTGTGTGAAGCTTAACATGAACCATCGTAGTGCTAATACCACGGTAATTGGGCACATGATTTACACGTCTAACGGTTAGGTGCACTTAAGGTGGTTAATTATGGTGTAAACCCAATAGCAACTATGAAATTACTTACGCATGTAACATATTCATTAGTTTATTAACACGAAGAGCATACCATGACGCTAGGAGGAAAGGAATTACCTGTTCCATTTCTTCACCGAGATTAAATTCGTAAATAAAGCGCTCTACATGTACTGAACACAGGGCTATGCAACCAAATCTGATGACATATCAAAATTTGTTCACTGTCAATATTGGCGGAAAATGCAGTATGGTACCAACGCTGCAAGGGCTGCAAATCTAATTCTCTCTTCTAGGATAATGAAATGAAATGTGTTCAGTGTAATTCTGCACAGTAATATGCATGTATATAGTACATATAATGGTCAACGGAGAAACGAGTTCTATGAGGGTTGTACAAAAAGTCAACTACGGTTAAACAAATGCTCACAGAAGCTTGTTTTTTGAGAGAATTATCATATCTTTCTCTACTTCACGACAGCATAATTTCCCTTGGCTCTTTATTTCACATTATTCGGTGGTTTTTAAATCTGCTACGCAATGAATGCGCCATTTCGTTAGGCATCGTTGGCCTCAAGGTGGCCAAACAGATGTTGGTCCAAAAGTGCTCAGTCCGGACTGTATGGTGCCCAGGCGGTTCTTGTGTTTTCATCATCATCCTTCATGCATTAGGAAATTGATTCCTGTAGCAATTGGTCCATCCATCTTTTGGTTGGTCTTCCAATACCTCTTCTTCCCCGAGGTTTATATTTCCAAAACATGGTATCCTGTCCTCCTGCATCCTTGAAATGTGAGGCATCCATGTATTTCTATATTCTTCTATTTTGTTGTTTAATTCATATATCTCAAGTTCTTCTCTCATTTCTTCGTTTCTGTTATGTTCTATTTTCCTGTAACCTGCTACGCTTCTCAAAAATTTTACCTCATTTGTTTGTAATCTAGAGGCATCTTTCTATTTCATAACCCATGTTTCGCTTCCATATAGTAAACTGGGCACTGACATCACCTTATAAAATTTTAACAATGTATCTTTTCTAGCTTTTGATTTCAGGGTTCTTCTTATTGTTCCATTTATATAATTAAATTTTTCTATTTTTTTCTTTTTGATCATAGTCTCCTTTATAAGATAAGGTAACGCCCAAACATTTAAATTTATTTACCTGTTCTGTGATACTGTTTATATTACTATTTTAGATCTTACAGGATATTTGCCAGATAATACCATAGTTTTAGTCTTATGTACAGATATCTCCATATTATAGTTCTTGTGTTTTCATGTCACCAATTGCCCCTCTTTCAATTCCAGTAAGTTCAGGAGATTGTTGGAGTACACTTTTTGCTTTAGTGTGCCTCAGAAATAAAAATTGTTAAGATTTAGGTCTGAGAAACGTGGGCCCAATTGTTGATCACATGATCAAACACCTCTCCTAATGCTTGAATACATCGATGAGCTGTACAGGATATGATATTTTACTGTACGAGTATATAGAACCCGTATGCTTTTTTCTGTCTCAAGGGGAGTCTGTACTTTCGTATCTTACAATGTTAAATTCGTCGATTTTGAGTGCATTTTTCTCATAAGTTATAAAAGATACAAGTGTAGAAAAATAGGGCACATGTAGCATACTTTTATACATATAACCGGCTAAATAAATTTAAAATTTCACTGAACGGTTGGTAAAAAAAAATACATTGATAACATTAAGAATCACTACAAATTATTATTTTTTCATTTTTGCTTAAGGTCTAAATAATCTTAATTTTTTAGCCTATTGTGTAAAATGCTATCACATTCATATTGCGTATTAATTTCGTTCTATAGGTACAATACTTTCTGAGAAAAGTGCACAAATGTCACAAAAAATAAGAAAGTGCAGAAAAAAGTAGTCAAAATTTCCATATCTTACAATGTTAAATTCTTCAGAAATTATAAAAGATACAAATGTAGAAAAAATAGGGTGTATGTAGTATACCCTTATACAGGATGTTTCAAAAATACGGGGCATAATTTCAGGTATGTATTTCCCACATGTAGACAATCAGAATAGTTCATTACAACATGTGTCCGGAAATGCTTCATTTCCGAGTTATGGCCTTCACAACATTGAAATTCACCGGAATGTTTTTCTTTCCGCAGGTCGGTGTCATTACAGAAGATGTTCAAAATGTCCACCTCCTGCTTGAATACAGACCTCACATCGATGTCTCATTGACCTGCGAACACGATCCCAAACTCCAGGAGTATTGCGTATGTCCTCAGAACATGCCACAATTCGATTCCGAAGGGATTCCAAATCAGGCACCGGAGACGAATAAACCAATGATTTTAAATGGCCCCACAAATAGAAATCGAGAGGGTTCAGATCAGTTGAGAGTGAAGGCCAAGCAATTGGGCCACCTCTACCTATCCATCGACCAGGAAACCTTCGATCCAAGTACCGGCGAGCCGTACGACTCTGGAGTTGTAGATCTTGATCGTCCCCTTTCCAAACCAGGAGAGTTAAATTTTCCATACTCGCACAGACGGTAATGGAGATGTACAAATGTCTTCCGATCTGGACATTGTTGCTGTGGGTACCTCTCCTGGGACCTACGACGAGCCAGCGCAGCATTGCCGTCCGCCTTACCGTACATGAAGTGTATCTCTGCCAGTTCTTGATTAGAATACATGTCGCACAGTCTAACGCCTACACAACCCTGAATGTAACCTTCTCCTCGGAATGAACTGTCAGAGTGCCCTCTTAATATCTCCTTTGACGGCAACGACCTGCGGAAAGAAAAACGTTCCGGTGAATTTCAATGTTGTGAAGGCCATAACTCGGAAATAAAGCATTTCCGGACACATGTTGTAATGAACTATTTTGATTGTCTACATGTGGGAAATACATACCTGAAATTATGCCCCGTATTTTTGAAACGCTCTGTATATACAGTCGGCTAAATAAATTTAAAATTATATTGAGCGGTTGGCAAAAAAAAAAATCATTGATCACATTTTTTGCATTAACAATTAGTACAAATCACATTTGTCTATTCCTAAAAATATGGCTAAAAGAAGAAATAAAATGTTATCATTTTACACATATTAAACTACCGGAAAATTATAAAAACCAAAATTTCATTGTCAAAATTCGGTATAGGCCTACAGACGATGCAATGTATGCTCAAAAACGAAGTAGGAAAATACTGAAGAAGAATATTTCATTCAAAAGCCTAAGGCTAATTTCATAATTTGTTGATAAAACAAATTAAATGTATAAATTCATTTGCAATAGGCTTTCAAATGAATTAAACTTGTCTTTTCCTACTTCCCTTTGGTCATATATTGCATTTGTTGCGAAATACTATGATTTAGTTTTATTTAAAAACATACATACATACATAGTGTTCTGGAAATAGCAGGCTTTTGACTGCATTCTCCAATCTTTCCTATTTCTGCCTTCCTCTTAGTCTCCGCATATGATCCACATATCTTAATGTCTTCTACCATCTTATATCTTTTTTGCCCCTAACTCTTCTCCCGTTTACTATTCCTTCCAGTGCATCCTTCAGCAGGCAGTTTCTTCTCAGCCAGTGACCCAACCAATTTTTTTTTGTTTTTCTAATCAGTTTTAGCATCATTTTCCTTCACCTACTCTTTCTAATACAGCTTCATTTCTATTCTGTTGTCCATTTCACACGCTCCATCCTTCTCCATATCCACATTTAAAATGTTTCTATATTAAAAGCCAGGTTATGAACCGATTAAACAGGAAGCAACGTTCTGTTGCTCTCTTTCTGAGCTCTGTTGCCACATAGTGGCGCGAGATTCAAAGCATGTTCAGCGTTTGTCACCGATATGTTTAAAATAACTACTGTATATAGTTCACGATAACACTATCAACAATATTAGTAATTAAAATTACTGTTTTTAAGAAAGCACGAGCTAATGAAGCTGGTACGAAATGCGACTCGTAATGCACGTGGTACTGCAAATGAACTGGGAAGTTTGGCTACACTGTCTCCGTGATTCCGTTGCCAGATTTTCGTTAGCAGACAACATTTTCACGTGAGGTCCAATGAAGAGCTCCGTTCTCCTTTTCCCCTCCAACCCCCCCCCCACGCTCAAAGTGTCATCACTGCACAGGCTATCCCTCTAACCCGCACTTTCCTCTCGCCCTCCCAACTACTTCCTGTTTAGTCGGTTCCTAACCTGGCGTTTAGTATAAAATAATGTATTTTGCTATAGGTAACAGATATTGAAAGCATGGATTATGATAATACAGTAGCGTGCAAATTAATCCGAACACGACATAGTTTTACATTTTCTGTCATTGTTGGCCTCACAGCTGCTTATACCGCTTTAATTGACATTTCTAGTACGTGTAATTCCATTGTTGAAGGTCTGTCGTTATTATTTTTTTTTATAATAGGTGACATTTTGCCTGTCATTTTGTACTTATAAGCATTTCAGTTGTGTTGAAGACTTAATACTGCAATCCTGTGTACATTCTGTCGTCTTCACAAATGGATACAACTCCACGAAAACGGTCTAAAATTATAACATTAGCAGAGCATTCTTCTATGACACAGAGGCAAATTGCTGCAGAATGTCACATCGGTTTGGCTAATGTTAATTCGATCATAAAACGATACAGGGAGACTGGATCCATCACACCCCAGAAAAAAGGAAACTGTGGCCGGAAAAGGAAGACTTCACCTGCAGATGATCGTTTAATTGTCAGGAAAAGTAGACTAACTGCTGGGGCGAATATTCACGTCACAACAGTGCGGCGTAGGCTTTTGGAAGCTGGACGAAGGGCTCGTAAGCCTATTAAGAAGCAACTGCTAACCCCTGTTATGTGCAAAAAACGCTTAATGTGGGCAAAATTACATCAACACTGGACAGTGAATGACTGGAAGAATGTACTTTTTTCCGATGAGTCTCATTTCGAGGTCCACGGCCACCGTGTTTCTTACGTACGGAAAGGATCCGAAAAAGTAACAGCAGCTCATCTCCAACAAGCACCCAAATACCCCCCTAAAGTAGTGTTTTGGGGTTGTTTTACACATGAAGGGCCTGGAGCATTAATACCTATCAAGGGAATGATGAATTCTGACAAATATATTCACTTATTGGAAACCAGAATCGTACCCCAGCTGCAAAAATCATTTCCGGATGGCAGAGGTGTGTTCCAACAAGACCTGGCACCATGCCATACGTCTCGAAAAACTACAGAATTCTTCAACAAGAAGAATATTCAGGTTCTCCCCTGCCCAGGCAACTCACCCGACATCAACCCCATTGAGAACCTGTGGTCAATTTGCAAAAGAAGAATGCAAAAAATGGATTGTTCTACAAAGGAGAAGATGATTTCTGCCCTCATTGGTGTATGGTTTCGCGATGAAGAAATGAAGAATATTTGTGGGAAATTAGTGGAATCCATGCCAAATCGTCTCAGACCTGTTATTAGGAACAAGGGAGGCCACATAGATTACTAAGGTATGTCTTAGATCCTTTTCTTATCCCGTTTGAGTGTTTTTGCATAAGTAATTACGTTGTTCAGATTAATTTGCACGCTACTGTAATAATGATGATGATGATAATGATGATGATGATAAAAAGAAATTTACTTGTGCTTTATCCCTCTAAGGCCCGATTGTATAAACCATTTAATCTTAGATCAGAGGTTAAATTGATCCTTGTTTCAGCTGAACTTGCAATTTTGTGTTGTATAAAATCTAATCTGAGATTAATTTGTCTCAAACTAAAGTCAACTTTGACTGAAGAAATTTCTCCGATTAAGTTAGATGATCCAAGTTCAGTTATTTCTTTTCTGTTTGAAATATACGAGTGACAGATTGTGCAAATAAAATGTCCATTATTATTAATATTAATAGATATGATAGGTACATTTATATATAGGCCTATTTGTTTCAATTTCTTGCCTTAATACACAAAAAATCTTATATTTTATAAGGCTCTATCGTGTTCAGCAGTATCAAATAACATAACCTATAATTATATTATGTTTATAAGAACCATTAATTATTAATGGATATGATAGGTACATTCATAAATTTTCAATCAACTGTATTACTAAACCAAAATTGTCGTTTTATAAAGCTTTATTATGTTTAGCAGTATCAAACACCATAACATGATAACAACTAGGAGAACAGTCAACCTTCTTCTTATTGTCCGCCATTATTTACATTGCACAAAAAACCAGTGTCTCCAACAGAGTGTACGGAAAGTCGCCAGAAAGTAGTTGTAAAGTCGCTAGATTTCTCATTATCAACAAAGAAAGAGTAAATTTTGTCACTATGGGGTGCTAAAAAGGTCACTAAATCCCTACTTAAGCAATATAAAAGTTAAAAGAAATTGTTGCTGAAAAAGAGTTAAAGTCGCTAGATTGGCAACACTGAACAAACCTGTCCGCTCATCACATACTTCACCTGTTTATGCGATGTTGACAAATCCTTTTCACGTGAATTTAGATTGCATTTGAACCAAGGTAATTTGATCGCAGAAAAGTTTTATACAATAGAAGAAGTGTCTGAACTCGGTTCACTTTTCGATCTTCGATCAAAGTTGATCTTTAGTCAGGGAGTTTTATACAATTGGGCCTAAATTCACTACACTGCTCACAAAGTTCATGGCTTTGCTAATCAAAGTCTCTATTTCGTCATCAACATCACTATGCTCAATATCAATAACTTTACAGTTTGGGCCATTTATTGACTTGTTCCGCCTTCAAAATTCCAAATACTACCCACGCTATTTCTTCGTTCTTGTTATGTATTCTTAGCAATTGTTTTGATAAGTATTTATTTTAGTTGTAAGGTTTCTAATTTTAAGTTCTTGTCTTCATTTCGTGATTAGGTTCACGGCCAAGTGGATTGTATTCCGTGAGTGGTCTAAACAATTTCATCTCTGCCGCCTCAATGCGTTTTTCTTGTCCGGTTGTCAATGTCCATATTTCAGAGTCGTATAACGCATAAAAGCTTGGGGATCGGCAGACCCTTTACCATTTTAAACCCGTGTCTTTTTGTAATCTTCTTAGAAAGTTTTTTTTATCACACCTATTAGTTTTTCATGTGTAAGCAGCTTACGATCCAATCTTTCAAACGAGAACTGCATACAAAATAATTAAAAGCTTTTCTTGTTTTAAGTGATATTACTAATGAAACATATTACTCAAAGATGTCCTTTGAATTTAAAAATTTATAACTCTTCTCTGACGATATCTTCAAGATATGTACGAGGTAGTGGTAGAGATGCTTATTGGGAGGGACAAGAACATCCCAATGCACTTCAGTTTAAGTAGGCTCTTCGTGGACCCGTGATGGGATAAATTGCGTGGCCATGTATTACAAGACTAATGGCCAGTTCCTCTATAATGCTTAATTTGCCTTAACTAATGTTAAATTAACAGCCTATTTATTTTTAACTTCAGGTACAGTGACATTTTCCGCTCAGCTCAAAGAATTATTGTCCGCAGTGTAGTGGGTAATTAGTCTATTACCGTCTTAGTGGTACAGGTATGTATGCCTACTGCATATAAATAGAATTCGATAATAAGACGAGAAACTGGAAAAGAAATTAATATAAGTTGTAGCAATGGGCAATGTTTTATATAATATTTTTATTGAATTTGCTATTCCCAAGAAACTAGTTCGATTAATTACAATGTGTCTTAGTGAAACTTGCAGCAGAGTCCGTATAGGCCAGTTTCCATCTGATGTTTTTCTAATTCACTGCGGGCTAAAGCAGGGAGATGCACTATCACCTTTACTTTTTAACTTCGCTCTACAATATGGCATTAGGAAAGTTCAGGATAACACAGAGGGTTTGGAATTGAACGGGTTACATCAGCTTCTTGTCTATGCGGATGACGTGAATATGTTAGGAGAAAATCCACAAACGATTGGGGAAAACGCGGAAATTCTACTTGAAGCAAGTAAAGCGATAAGATTGGAAGTAAATCCCGAAAAGGCTAAGTATATGATTATGTCTCGTGACCAGAATATTGTACGAAATGGAACTATAAAAATTGGAGATTTATCCTTCGAAGAGGTGGAAAAATTCAAATATCTTGGAGCAACAGTAACAAATATTAATGACACTCGGGAGGAAATTAAACGCAGAATAAATATGGGAAATGCCTGTTATTATTCGGTTGAGAAGCTTTTATCATCCAGTGTGCTGTCAATAAAACCTGAAAGTTAGAATTTATAAAACAGTTACATTACCGGTTGTTCTTTATGGTTGTGAAACTTGGATTCCCACTTTGAGAGAGGAACATAGGTTAAGGGTGTTTGGGAATAAGATGCTTAGGAAAATATTTGAGGCTAAGATGGCTGAAATTACAGGAGAATGGAGAAAGTTACAAAACACAGAACTGCATGCATTGTATTCTTCACCTGATATAATTAGGAACATTAAATCCAGACGTTTGAGAGGGGCAGGATATGTAGCACGTATGGGCGAATCCAGAAATGCATATAGAGTGTTACTTGGGAGGCCGGAGTGCAAAAGACCTTTGGGGAGGCCGAGACGTAGATGAGAAGATAATATTAAAATGGCAATGAACCTCCGGGTTCTTTAAAAGCCAGTAAGTAATAAGTATTATTATTATTATTATTATTATTATTATTATTATTATTGTAGAACTGTAATGAAAAATTGACATTCGAAGGCTTCTAACTAGAAGCTTGAGTTTATGATTATTATGATGACAATGGTAACGATAATTTGTAAAATCTTACCATATAACGGCAAATTATTATTACATTTAAAAAAGATTATTGGTAGAGGGTTAACTGAAATATGAAGTCTCTTACTATGTCACTGTTAAAAGCAAGTGCTATTTTAAGTGCACAGAAACGACGCTATACTTTTTAAAAACACAGTTCAAATATTCAAGGTGATTCTTTACTGAAAACAACGAAAACGTTTTTATTCCTACGGTGCACTGAGATGCGATGGAAGATCGACAAATGATTAATATATTCCTGCCCTGGATTCCGAACATATAACGACGATTCTGTCCCGACATTTGAAACGCATAGCTAATGCCAACATTACAAGCTGAAAAGACACGAGAAAAAGAAAATCAGATTCTGGAATGATCCAAGGAGAATTGGCAAAGGAAGAAAAGGAGGGGAAAAAAAGCAATAAGAAAAAATCGAGTAAACACATAAAAATGGAGTAGGAGGATAACGAATCATAAAAAGAGAGCTAAGATTATTCCGGCTTGATAAGAAGGCATCGGCAGAGCAAGGAGTAATGCTCCGGCACTGATGAACCATTTCACGCTTCAACGCGACTCCATTTTGAATTACCACTACGCTGCTACATATAAAACACACGACAAAATGGCGCTATAGTTTTTTTAATGGAAAACACTAAGTTCTGGTCTTATGACTTAAGATTACAAGGGCAGATAGAGGGCGTTTATTTTTCATGATCGTAATTTACTATCAGACTTGCTTTATATTATAACATTAAACATGAAAAGACTAAAATGCGGTAAAAATTATGATTATAGTCTTAAACAAAGTTATGCCTACACTACAGCTATTTATGCAATCTGTGATACGCAAGATGATTTAGCTGTTTTATTTAAAGGCAAATTAGAACATACGTACAATTATAGGATCAAATTACTTGTAATAATAAAATTCTAATAGAAAAAAATGTGTCACAAAAACTTCACATATCTCCTTCACATACATTTTGTAATAATTAAGTTCTTCCATCATATTTTGGATCATATTAATGTTTACAGTTTACTATTTTTGTAGTTTATTGTCTTTGTTGTTATTCAAAGATATAGGTCCTACATAACTGAAATGTTTTTTCTATGTTCTAAAATATTGTGACAGCGACGTGAGATTCGAACTCACGACCAGCGTCCCGCAAGAGAGAAGATCGCGCGGAGCACTTTGTGATGGCGCGCGGGCTTCACGGGGAAAGGGGCCTACACGCGAGGGGAGGCTGCGCGCGCAGCTGCTACTTAACGCAGTGAATGTGGAACGACCTTCCCGACTATTCGAGAAGTGCGTCGAAGTGGAGACATCGAGATAATTCTCTACACACCTGTAGAAGGTTCTCGCAACTATGATTTTGCTATAAAAGAAGAAGCGCCAGCGAACTAGAGCAGAGTTTTCAGTTATTCAGTCAGTGAGTAAGCCAGAGCAAGCAAGCCAGACTTGTGTGCCGGAGTTCGACTCGAGTGTGCGTCCGCATCTGCGTCAGCATCCGAAGGCCTGAGTTCGAGTGCAGTGGACCGCAGTTGGAGGGACCTGAGTTCGAGTGCAGTGGACCGCAGTTGGAGGGACCCGAGTTCGAGTACAGTGAACTGTCTCTGAAGGTCTGTGGTTCGAGATACTGTGAACTCGAGTGACTGAGATAGAAGAACTGTGAACTGAGAACTGGTAGTTCTGATTTGTAAATAGTACTGTGTAAATATTAGTTAAGATTAACAGATCATTGTTGTTCGTACTAGTCCAAGTAAATTGTCATTGTCGTCAGTGGAGTACTATAACGAATACTGTGTTGAGTGAAAATCCAATTGTTGACGAGAGCGTTTAAGGCGAATTGTAGAAAGGAATTATTGTTGTGACGAATAAATTACATTGTTGTTACTAATAAAATTCACAATATGTAGACGAATTTTCTTTTTCTGAATTGGACATGAAAGGCATTTCTTAAAATTTAAAAAATTAGTTGTAGATATTTCAATTTATTTATAAACTTTACGTTTATCTGAAATATCTACTTCAAGAGGAATTCGAAAGTTTATTCACGATTTAATTTATCCTTTTCAAGCCCATATATCGTCGTTGTTCCTGCAATAACTTCTATGTGCAAACTATAAAATTTTGCAGTAGGAAGAAAAAAAACATTTATTCATTCTATGGCAGTGGTACATAGGAGATCGTAAATTCTTACATTTTCGAAAAAAAAAATATATATATATATAATTACATGTAGGGGATTTTAATATTTGTTGTATCATTATTTAAGCTATTTAATAGAGGAAAAATCTGAAAATCAATAAATGTCACATAGGAGTTATTGCAGGAAAAACGACGATATATAACTCTGTAAGTTTAATTAACAGTATCTTCTAAGTCTTGACTTAGTGTATGTATATGTTTTTTTTAACGGATCTAAGGACGTCAAATTTATTTTACCAGTTTTTTTCATTTTTGTCATAACTTGTAATGTGGACTTAGACCAATTTGGAATCCATCTCTTCAATTGTATAGGCCACCACTGGGACCTTTTACGATCTATTGAGCTAACCCTCAAGCTAGACGCATTCCCAAACCTACACCGGCTGACTACACTAAGGTTCGCTGCGTACCCAGTTTCGAGCAGGCCACCCCAGTAGTCCATAGGCCAGTCCCCTCCAAGCCTCTCCAGCCGGTGTTCGAGGAATGAAATGACAACGAAATGGGGAACTGTTGACGGAATGACGAAGATATCTACTGTGGGGAAACTGTAGAACCCCGAGAAAAACCTCAACAATGGATTTTTCAATGAAAAATCTACGATCTGACCGGGACTCGAACCCGGTTCCCCTGCGTGACAAGCTGAAGGTCTAACCACTCAACCACCGCAAGGGACTTCAACCTTTTCTTGAATGCATATATTTTGCCAGACAACTTTACCTTTTCTAAAATAAAAAAGACATGCACTTTGGCGTACAAAAGCCAGTTGGAACATACAACGGCCAGGAAATATTAAAACAGGCATATGCATTCTTTTCAAAGAAACTATACATTGTGATACATACTTACTTACAAATGGTTTTTGAGGAACCCGGAGGTTCATTGCCGACCTCACATAAGCTCTCCATCGGTCCCTATCCTGTGCAAGATTAATCCAGTCTATCATCATATCCCACCTCCCTCAAATCCATTTTAATATTATCCTCCCATCTACGTCTCGCCCCCCCCAAAGGTCTTTTTCCCTCCGGTCTCCCAACTAACACTATATTCATTTCTGGATTCGCCCATACGTGCTACAAGCCATGCCCAGCTCAAACAACTGAATCATTGTGGTATATCAAAAGAAATCTCCAAGTCTTAAGGAAACACGTGTTGTCACTTTAAATTGGTATTTCACCTGTCCCAAAATTTGTAGGAGGAAAAATCCAATGCGGAACCTCTCATGGTTAAAATCCCATAATTCTCGCTCGGGGTTTAATAAAAGGACAATGCTGAATATAATTGGATGAGAAACTGCTGTCAGCACCATCTAACATTTCGCGGACGAAATAACAAGAACAGCGTCCTACATCGTAGGTTGTGAACATTAGAACTACGTGACGAGTAGGCCCTCCAGAGTTCTCCACTTATCCGTTAGAGACCGTTAGTTGAGAAGACACGATGGAAGTCAGAAACTTGCAAATAAATCGAGATAAATCTTCTGCCCTAAGTGGTATGTGTGTTTATAGCAGTGTATATCAAACAGTGATGTTTATGGACCTTATAAAATAGTGTTAATGAATGTATTGTAAAATAGTAGATGGTAATACAATAATTTCAATTAAGTTATCTAACTAGTTTTTGCAGATTTTTCCAGTAAACTGTACACTAAATTCCCAAATAATACAATTTCAATTATCTAATCTTTTGTTTTTTTCTGTTCCTTTTTGTTTGTATTTCAATTAGTTGTATTAGAAGGTAGTGTAAAATACGTCTCTTTTACCTTCCAATTGGCTGCAATACGAATTTTCAGTAGAAGATGATGTGAGAAACAAAAATTTAAATGTTTCATTTTAAATTCGGTGGTTTCAGAATGGGGGGGGGGGATATTTTATGCACATAACCCCAGATCACATAAATAACAGATTGATCGTCCCTATGTTAAAATCGGTAGCACTTTGAAGAGAACAACTGCTAGGATCGCCACCCGTCCGCTGTAAACGAACACGAGATGGCAGTACAGTCGCTAATGCAATTCAATTGAGAGTTATGACGTGACTCCTTATGTAATAACTAGATGGCAGCATAGTAAACCTGACAAAAGTTGTTACCGGCAAAGCCTATAAGGCCGAGCAATCTGGGTATATATGATGTAGGACATAACTGAGCTATTTGACACGTGGTGCACTGCTGGATGTATGGAGTAATTAGTTATTCTTTTTGTCACTTGGTGCGCTGTTAGATGCATGGAATGTTTAGTTATCCTTAGAAAAATAGGTGGTAGCAAGATCAATTTCGACATTAGCGCCTCTAGCGTTAGAAACGGGAAAGTCAGTAAGTTTCGCATCTTACTATTCATTCATGAAAAGGATCTAATTTTGAGCATCGCAATACCTATAGTCTACTCATACACTTTGTCCAAAAGACTGAGATGTGTGACGACATCACATTTGACCCAGAAGACTACGAGTTGAGGAAATTAGTCTATGTAGATCGGTATGTGGAATTCTTGCTTATTGACGACAATAATTACACTTGGGTACGGCTGTATAAATTCCGCATAAACTTCGATGAGCAACCAGCAACTCATAATTGAATATGTGTAAGTACTGCAGTAAAACAAACCCATTACGTGGTAAAACATGCTCCGTGCGACAACATCCACCAACTCGTCAATTAATAATCGCCGTAGTGTTGGCACAGGCCTGCAGTGAAGTTATGGGAATAAACAGCAATAATTATTCTCTTTTAATGATAACCGCGAACGAACAGGTGGAACTGACAAGAGATTTAAATCAATTCCCTGAAAATATTACAAATTACAGCGACCTGACAGGTCCCATGCAGGTGACTAATGCAGCGTATTGGCGACCAATAGGGTTGTAGTTTCGTAATTAGTTTGTATATTTATAGTTCTCCATAGTGATGGGCAGAATCGAATAATCTGTTCTCGAATAATATTAAGAAACGAATAATTTATTGGAATAAAAGTTCTCGAATACTTTTAACATTCGACAAACGATCTGATTAGGGGAGAGTCCGGTAGTATCGGACATCGGGTAGTACCGGACAGTGCGTTTTTTTCATCTACAACCATATGGTAGTACCTGAATGACATGGTTACGTTTCTCTATGCGACATCACAGAAACGTAACCATGTCAATCAGGTACTTTCATCGTGTGGTAGATGAAAGAAACGCACTGTCCGATATTACCCGATGTCCGATACTACCCGACTCTCCCCTACTCACCGACGCACAGTGTGCAATTTTCCCGATCTAGGTGGACAAAAATCAAATTTCGACTTGTTTAGTTACGCATAGATCAATATGAATTCGTGTTCTTTAACATTTGAAGAATATTGTGAGTAGTAGCTTTTACTGATTTATTAGCGGCAAACTACACATTTCAAAGTGTGTCATGACGTCACTGTTGTGAGTCAGCGATTTGAAGAGAGTTTCAGCTTTTATGTCACAGAAGTTGCCTATTATTCAAGGCGTTCAATCCGAACTTGAGAACGTGTACGGTATAACTTGAACTTCGTAGCAACAGATGGTGGTCTGTACGGTGTGTGCTACCATAACCTCTTTCGAACTGTGTTTTGCGCGAGCAAGTCGTACGCAGGGTATTTGTTATCATCGGTTGCGTACGGCAACATTCCACAATACAAATCAAATGCTCCGTGTCCATGTTGACCGTTCAAGTTAATGTCAACAAATACGTAACTAATTGTCTTAACCCTCTCGTCATATCCTGACAGTAAGAAAAAAACTCACCTCAGTACGTGTTTCCAAACAGTTCACATTTCTGCCACTACCGGCGTTACCGCACGTATCGGTACGTACTTCCAGAGTCCGTGGGTATCCACTTCAGAATGAACCCCGTACTTGCTAGGCAACTTCTCTCGCATTTAGGTAATACGCCTCTGCGGAAGTGTAGGAAGACTGAATTCTCTAGGCTCATCGGCTAGCCACATGACGGCATACAGCGAGCCATGACACACTTTGAACTGAACACGCAGTATACTGGGTGTTCATTTCAAAGTGTGTCATGACGTCACTGTTGTGAGTCAGCGATTTGAAGCAAGTTTCAGCTTTTATGTCACAGAAGTTGCCTATTAGTCAAGGCGTTCAATCTGAACTTGAGAACGTGCACGGTATAACTTGAACGTCGTAGCGGTCTGTACGGTCTATGTGCTACCATAACCTCTTTCGAACTGTGTTTTGCGCGGGCAAATCGTACGCAGGGTATTTGTTATTATCGGTAACGGCAACATTCCACAACACAAATCAAATGCTCCGTGTATATGGTTGACTGTAGAAGTTAATGTCAACAAATACGTAAGTAATCGTCTTTACCCTCTCCATATATCCCGACAGGTCGACCTGGTTGGCGAGTTGGTAGAGCACTGGCCTTATATGCCCAAGGTTGCGGGTTCGATCCCGGGCCAGGTCGATGGCATTTAAGTGTGCTTAAATGCGACAGGCTCATGTCAGTAGATTTACTGGCATGTAAAAGAACTCCCGCGGGACAAAATTCCGGCACATCCGGCGACGCTGATATAACCTCTGCAGTTGCGAGCGTCGTTTAATAAAACATAACATTTAACAACATTTATCCCGACAGTAAGAAAAAAAACTCACCTCAGTACGTGTTTCCAAACAGTTCACATTCCTGCCACTACCGGCGTTACCGTACGTATCAGTACGTATTCTTCAGAATGAACGCCTTACTTGCCAGGCATCTTCTCTGGCACATAGGTAATACGGCTTTGCGTAAGTGTAGGAAGATTGAATTCTCTAGGCTCATCGGCTAGCCACATGACGGCATACAGCGAGCCATGACACACTTTGAACTGAACACGCAGTATTTAAAAGGGTATAAACTTTGAGTTGTTCCGAACACTTCTAGCTCTGGTTCAGTCTTAGAGAGAGAGGCTTACTATGTGGGTGAAAAAGAGCGAATTGTTAATGATTTATTGTGTTGTGAAAGATGGAATTTATTCATAATAAGTACGTTCTTACTAATGTAACTTCAATTACAAATTTATAAAGTATTTTCCTTCTTACAGTAGGGTTTAAATATTATAATTGAAAAACTTATGTTTTTAAAGTTCTCCAAATATAATGTGAGTTTTAGAACAGCCGGTCAGGTCCAGTTACAACAATTCTTTTACCATTTAATACAGCAACATTTAGAGTGTTGAATCCTCGTTTTAAAGTTTGCGCGTTCTTGCGCATTTATCAGTAATTAATTTATTTCAGTGGTGGGGCATATGGCAACTGTTTAATGTTTGGCTTAACAGCAGAAAAGAATCATTGACTAAGGAAGTTTTTAATCACTGTGAGAGTGTTTTAGGCCTACAAAATCATTCACATGATGTGGAATATCAGTTTAAAAATACACTGGGCACATTTTTATCTAACATTAACAAACACACAGTGTAGCAGAACGCAAATCATTAGCTGACAAAATTAATAACTTCTCTGCAGTTATTGATGACGTCACGTGTATCTTGTACAATAATGTAGCTACATGCACCAAATCTCCACACTCATGTTAGCCCCTCGTTCTAACATAACGCTCAAAAACAAAAATTCCAATACTTATCCAAACAAAAAAGTTGTAATAGGTGCACAAGATAAATGGGACACCCTGTACGTATCACTACTTGTACCCCTGTATACCTCCACATCTCTATGTCTCTCTTAATACATTTCTATATTCCATATCCCTACCTCCCTCTATATATAACTTTATATTTTGAAATCTCTATCAGTCTATATATTTCCATATCTCTCTTTCTGTCTGTCTTGCCCGTATACGTCCGTTCACTTAGCTACCTACATACTTACTCGCCGAACTATCTATACCAGCGTTTCTCAAACTTGTCTGAAGTGGGGACCACTTTTTTTAAGTCAGAACAGTTCCGCGGACCACCTTACTCTTGCCCTATCGAAAGCAAATTTATCACTTATGTAGCATATTTTAATATCAATATACTTACATTTTAATGTAGAAATAATTAATTAAAATTAATTTAATTCAATTAATTTTTATTAGTATTAAATAATTTTAAGGATTCGTAACACGCTGTTTTTTTACGGTGATGGGTTGTTAGCCCATCGCCCAACCCCCAAGCTGGAGGACAACCCCTTATCGGCTGTCCACGACTGCTTATTCAATATATTCGGAGCTACCCTCCATATCTGGAGGCCGTCTCCTCTATCCGCAACCTGAGGACGCGCCATGCCGTGGTGATAGGGACCCACAATACATAGAAATAAGCCTCGGAATGGACCTTTAGGGAGGCCGAGACGTAGATGGGAAGATAATATTAAAATGAATTTGAGGGAGGTGGGATATGATGGTAGAGACTGGATTAATCTTGCTCAGTATAGGGATCAATGACGGGCTTATGTGAGGGCGGCAGTGAACCTCCGGGTTCCTCAAAAGCCAATAAGTAAGTAAGTAAATAAATAAATAAGTAAGTAAGTATTAAATAATTAAGTTAATGTTAATAGGAGGAAATTTCTTATATCGTCATCTGCAAAAAGAGAAAAAAAAAAAATGAATGCAGAAACATGCCCGATTTTCAACAAGTAAAGGTGCAATTTTGTATGTTCTATTATTGGTGTACGACGTACAGTACGTGACCATTTCAATGTGCCAACTATTAAGAAGTCATAAATACATGAAAAGGTTCGGTACTTTGGTCCTGTTATGAATTCGGGTAGTCCCTAGCTGGGTTACAGGCACGGCGCCAGATATGCAGGAAAAGATGGCGAGAAACACCACGTTCATAGTGCTTTAAATCCCTCTTTTGTTGTTGAGAGTAGAGTGGGAAGTCGATAGACGGGTAGGGTAAGTAAATTTCATAAAATGTCAGTACTGGAAGAAAAAGTGAAAGGCGATTGCCATGTGTCATTTACAAACTCTGAGATTTTCAGCTATAGTGTGATACGGAATTCGTTTGAATTTTATTTTTTCTTCTATCTTTTTTGAAGGACCACAAGGGCAGACCTCGAAGACCACAGTTGGTCCGCGGACCATAGTTTGAGAAACGCTGATCTATACCGTTTCTATTTATCGTGTTCTATCTTTTCTTGTATCCCCAGTGAAAAGGGATTATAAAGAATGGACACTTCGCGTCGGTACCTTTGATGTAGCCGGACTGATTTCAATGACCTTCAAGCCAGCTAGAGCGTGAGATTCTGCTTTCTCTCTAGAGTTGGCGCTGACATCACACCAGCTAGCAGTCGACACAGCGGAAATATAACACATAAAATGAATACATCTAGGTACATTATGTATTCAAATAAAATAAATTGGATCCATAAAATAATAAATCCGTCATTAACTGTAATATCTAGACTCTAGAGTTCCTTTATAATGAGAGTTGAGACGTTGACCCCAACAACAATTAAAATATGTAATGATTTGATAGCACTGAAACTGGAAAAACAAAACTCTTATGAGAAGTAAAACCATATACCTATATTATATTATATACAAATATTAAACGAATTTGATACATAATTTTATGATGTATTATATTATTTTATAATATAAAACATTATTATTACAACTAGTTTGTCACTGAGAAATAAGGAAAAGCTGTTAACTTGAATTTATTGAAGCAAAGCGTTAGTGGATTATGCAATAAGATAGGCGATGTTTGAATCCTGTGTCTCAACTCTATTCTCAATTATTATCTTAGGCTAAGCTCGATTACACTGACCTCTAGCGCTTGAAAGTAGAACTAAACGCTGGCGCACAGAGAAACAAAACACGGGAAAATTCGCTCAGTGTACATTCTTTATAATCCCTATTCGCTGGTATCCCTTTCAAATTCTCTTTCACAGTGTTCTCTTTTAGACTCACTCACAACGTCTTTATTTGTCTTACTCCATATCTTCAGAGATCACAAATATTAAACGAATTTGATACATAATTTTATAATGTATTATATTATTTTATAATATAAAAAATTATTATTACAACTAGTTTGTCACTGAGAAATAAGGAAAAGCTGTTAACTTGAATTTACTGAAGCAAAGCGTTACTGGATTATGCAATAAGATAGGCGATGTTTGAAACCTGTGTCTCAACTCTATTCTCAATTATTTTCTTAGGCTAAGCTCGATTACACTGACCTCTAGCGCTTGAAAGTAGAACTAAACGCTGGCGCACAGAGAAACAAAACACGGGAAAATTCGCTCAGTGTCCATTCTTTATAATCCCTTTCAAATTCTCTTTCACAGTGTTCTCTTTTAGACTCACTCACAACGTCTTTATTTGTCTTACTCCATATCTTCAGAGATCACTCATAAACTATGCATGATAACTTGGTTTTTCCTATGCTGCATTTGTCCTAAGATCAATCCTTCCCTACAGAAGGACAAAAACAAACCATTTTTCAGTAGGGGAGTAAAAAGAGCAATTCCAAATTGCATGTGCATCATTATACGGGCCTGTTGTCGCGATAAATTAATTTCTATGTGAAATGAAACTATCACATCAATTAACACACACTAATTTCAAATGTAATCATTAATAAATGAAGCTCAAACACACGGTTCATTTGCTATTACGCCGGTTCCGCTGCATGTTATTACGCCCCAGTCATCTACATACCGAAATGTGGTAGCAATTCCTCGTTAAATATCTGCATTTACTGCAGTCTCCGTGCACAATCTTCATAAATGTTTAACCTGCTCGTACTACTACACAGTGTTATGTCCGTCATAAGAAAACGAAATAAATCTTCTTAACTGCATGGTTAGGTAACAGACGTTCCCAGCTCCACTTGTTATAACTACAGGATCCTTTTATTGGTCTCGTCGTTACAAGGGTTTCCAATGGACAACATTTTAAATATATGCTGTTGTTAAAGTTATCACATTAGTTCCTGAACCAAACTCGGCGAATAACGATGATATTTTATAATAAAAATTAAATTATTACCCAAAAAGAATAAAATTTCCGAGTCTTAATTAGCTTAACAAAAATGTTCACTCATATTCATTGTATAATCGCGACTTTCGGCATACATTTTGCTGATAATGGATAAAAATTACGTAGATAATTAGAGTTTCGGGTTCTAAGTTCGTGGTATATAAAACAATTGACGGATTAATATCGTATGCAAAATTATCACGACACAGTTACAAACTTGCAGTTCGAAGCGATTTCACAGATTACCTTTTGGATGATACGCCATAGTAATTCAAGCTAGGTGAGATATTAAGTCTCTAGCGATACCTAACAGTCAGTATTGTACACTCCACGGAATTCACCGATCCAGATACCTGTGAAGATATCATATACGTATATTTAATTAATTATTAAATTTATTTTAATGTATTTATTAAATAATGAATTAATTAAATTATTTATTTTCTTGTTTACTTATTAATTAATTAATTTACATATTTATTACTTAATTAATTTTCTTATTTATTACTTTATTAATTTACTTATTTATTACTTTATTTATTTATTTACTTATTTATTACTCTAATTTTTGCTTATCAATTAATTATGTTACATATTTATTAATTTACTAATTATTAATTAATTTGAATTATTTTAATATTCTTCGTGAAGAACAACTGTACAATCTGCATCATATTCCTAGAAGTATTGAATTTTCCTTCAGGAAACTATAGAAGTCCATGCAAGACACATTTTTGAAATTATATTAGTGTTGTTTTCCTTCAGGAAAACTATAGAAGTTCATGCAAGACACATCACATTTTTGAAATGATATTTTGTGATTAATATGGCCTTTATTGTTTTAACTGAAAACTGATTCCTTTCGTCAGACCAAATTGAATTCATCAATGAAAACACTCGTTCTGTTGATGCATTGGTGCCAGGTATTCCTAACACAAAACTTACAATCAGAATAAAATTATCGTTTTAAAATATTTTATTTATTTTTCATAAATGTAATGTTTCAGTTCACTTCTCTGTAATTTTAACATCACACTCCTTCAATGTTCAACTTTTGCTCCAAAGGTTCTTCACATGATTCACTTGACTAAATAGGTCATCTTCATCTACCATTGATTTGAATTCATTACGGTAACATTTTATGGAAACAATATAGAATTAATCATTGTTTTACGTGGTTATTAAATAAAATAAAAATAAATATTTCAACTAGGGAAACGGGACATCATTAAAAAAACGGGACATTTGATGTCCCGAGCATACTTTTCTCGTCAAAAACGGGATGTCTGGCCACCCTAATATACGGCATGTTAAACAGCAATTCCCTTGGCAGATGCTCCATGAAAAATTTGTCTGCCATTCTTCGCCCACGCTGAATCGACACTGCAGTTGAAAAGTGTCCCTAAATAAATTACTACTAGTAGTGCGATGTGAAAGCACTCCGAAATCAGTGAAACTTTGAATAGAATGGTAACTGACTGATTTTGGAAATTGTCAGTCATCGTTAGAAAGCATCAATTTGGGATTCTCAGAAGTGAAGGTTCGAATTTAATAGTGTTTTCATTCCTATACATGTTTACTTGCAAATGTAAATTATTGAGGACTTGGAATAATTACAATAAGAGTGAACTAAACTCCCTGGTAATGTTACAATGATATATTTAGTTCGTCAGTTCACATGCGCTGTACAAACAGCTAACCTTTCGTACTGAACATAATAAGATACATATTTCAGTGACGCTCCCAAGTTTGAAGATTATCATCTGATATCTGAATTAAATCTTTGTTACTCAGTAATGGCGAAACTTTTCTTTCCATAGTCGCGTAGTCTAAGGCGCCATCCTTTGGACTGGCGGTACGGAATGCGCACAGATTCGAGTATTCGTAAGAAAAGAAATGTTCACAATAAATTCTGTTGGTAGGCCTGCGTACCTAGTAGTTTATACAGCGTCGTTAAATAACAAAAATTATATTATTATTATTATTATTATTATTATTATTATTATTATTATTATTATTATTATTATTATTTGGTGTTGCTGAGTAAGACTAATATATACTAATTCTTTAAAAAGTAGTTAAGATACTTACTTACTCATTGCTACCAGAGGTCTGCATCGGACGTTTTCGCTCGAGCGCCAAGTAGTTCATAGCATAATCCGATAGGTAGCGCACATGCATGATGTGTAAAATTGTCGCGAGCGATAAATCCTCGAACGGTGTAAGCCGAGCGTTAGACATTCGTTCTTGTTACAGTGATGAACTGTGTAGTAACATCATAGATGTTTATGATTTCAAAACTTTGCAATGTTTAACTAACCTCTCCATAGTACAACTACAAAACTTGCTTTAAAATGTAATATAAATGTTGTAGGTAAATGTTCCCCCCCACCCCCTAAAGGAGTTATTTTGTTTTTGCCACATCTGATAGATGTTATTGGATGTATATGTAATTATTATAAACGGAATGCAAGAACCGTATCATGTTTTCTAGTAATAATAATAATAATAATAATAATAATAATAATAATAATAATAATAATCTCCAATAAATAGTGTATCAATCTTTGCGTCTGTAACAGTTGTGCAGCATGATTATTCGTTTTATTATATTTTCTGTGACGTTATCTCTGTACTAATATTGTTATTAATCTACTGCTATATCAATAATATTTTGTAAAACGTTTCTACACTGTCGCAGTATATAGGCGGAACACTATATATGGACCTATCATATTATATATGTGGTAAATCGAATATTAAATAATTATTAATTAGCAATAATAACTGTATATCGAAGTTTTTCATACTATTTTATTTATAACTTCATGTTACTGTTTTGGTACGTCCCACTAAACGTTTGTCATAAAGGCAGAAAATAAAGTCTTACTTTTACCGTGTGAGCAAAACATATGTGTATTTTATCGCCTTCCATACAAGGTAAGACATGTCGGTGAGATGACCTTGTACTACGCTTCTATTTATTACGAGCGTATCACGACCGATCTTACCTCACTCGAGGGTACGACATTTGACCGAGTGCAAGCGAGCGATTTAACTCCAATGCAGCAGTCTGGTTGCCACCCTCACATAAGCACACCAGAATTGAGTATTGGATTCATCTGAAAAGCTGTGTAAATACAACAGCAGAAGGAACAATACGTTACAGAGAAGGTGTGAGAATTAAGAAACCTTGGGTCACAGGGAAAGTGTTGGAGAAGATGGAGGAAAGGACAAAATGCAAAAACATCAACACAGACGAAAGTAGAAGAAACTACAGGAAACTTAACAACGAACTAAGAAGAGAAACTGACAAGGCGAAGAAAGACTAGACTAGATGAAAGAGAAATGTAAAGAAATAGAGGATCTAGAGAAAAAAAGACGATATTATTTAATATACCGTGAAGTAAAATCTACGCCTTCTCGAAATTAAAAATCTGTATGAAAATGACCAAGATAAGTGAATAGAAATATCAATTCTGATCCACTGAGGTTAATATTTTTAAATAATTTGAAGCCATTAATAACTTTTTATTTCGTAGCTGAATAAACATGCATACGCAGAAAGAGGTGCCCGCAGGCAAACAGGAAAACGCAAGCGATTATACGACCATTGAAGTTCTTTGATGTTTGAATATTGGTGGAGCAAAGTGGAAACATATTATAGTACTTCAATCCACAATTAGTTGGACGTAGATAAACTATACACCCATGTAACAATACTTGGGGGAGAGGGATTAATACGCCCAAAATCAACAAATAATTACACACACTGTTCAGGAAACTGGCAATGACGTCATTTTACAGCATGCTTAACTACGTAATTTCGTCGAGTAGTTTCGGAATTTTTTTTACCAAGGATAGAGATATGTCAACAGCGTAAATGATAAATGCTATACAGGCAATATTTGCCATGCTTTATAAACGTGAGAGAAATGTGGTAGATCAAAAAATGAAATCAAAGGAGGCATGGAATGAAGCGTTATTTCCCATTTATTTTGCACAGTTGTAAGTTTGAGTGTCCTTTGGAAATTTGTACCAAACAAACCAGTGATGTTCTTATTACTTAAGAATTTGTTCTCCAAAAAGTGTTTTCTGAATAAGACAAAGTAAGAAAAGGGGAGATCTATAATTGAAACTTGATTAATATACGCTAATATGTTTTCGCGGGATATCAGCCGAGTTAAGACTTTGGAATGCTCCAAGCTTTCGACTGCTATCTCTGCAGCCATCTTCAGGGAAGTGATGTCCGAACAGAAAGTCGAAAGGTTATATAGATCGGACATCACTTCCCTGAAGATGGCTGCAGAGATAGCAGTCGAAAGCTTGGAGCATTCCAAAATCTTAACTCGGCTGATATCCCGCGAAAACATATTAGCGAACCAACGCCGAGAAAGCCTCAAATCATACATTGATTAATATATTTCAGTATTATTTTGTATTTATCCTGGTAATAATGAACAGTTTGACTCGTACACATTTTGTTTTTGCAGCATTAACTTCCCATGATTGTACGAGAAGATTCGAAGAGAACGGCAGTTACGTAGACTTTCGGCTCCCCCCTACTACCATTAATGCACAACACAATGTCAATACGGCGGTTGCTGTCGTCTGAGATACAACAAACTTTTCTGCTGATTTTCGAGTTCATTTTTTTCCGGTTATTATATGCTTATTTAAGTTCTGTTAACTCTCGCAAGTGGTTTTATATTTTATTTCATCCGTCTTAGGCCTAGTATATATTTTATTATTGTAAATATTTTTGTTTTATCACGAATATTATTATTATTATTAATGAATTATTTTGTATTACTATCTGTGTGTCATCTCCGTCACGATTATTCTATTATTATTATTGTTGTTATTATTATTACTATTATTTCTATCATCAGCATTATTATTTGATCTCTGTAAAATTTATGTAGACTACTGGACTGTACCCGAGCACGAGCATATGCTCATTTCGGGTATCTATTCATATGTATTCATTTCAAATGTAAATTGTAAATAAATTTGAATTTGAATTTTGAATTTGAATTAAAATAAATAGGATGTTTCTCAGGCTATACACTTACAGCAAATTTGTGCTTATAGACCAGGGAAAGCTTTTTATTTCCGATTTAGACATGATGATGATGATGTTGATGAAATATAGAGCGAGTCAGGAGGAAAGGTACATGGTGTGAGGGGTGCTAATATTGGTGATTCTGAACAAAAAAAGTTTGTATGAACATTAGTCCCCTGGTAGAGGGGGAGAGAAGGCCTGATAGCCTTATCTCTACCAGGTTAAATAAATAAATAAATAAATATATATATATATATATATATATATATATAAATATGTCCGGTTCTTAACAGTATGTGACATACAGCTGTTTGAAAATCATGGATTGTAGTAGGATCAATGAAACGTATCCTGGACGTTGGATCAGTCGTGATGGAGTCATTTCTTGGCCACCGAGGTCACCCGACCTTACTCCATTGGATTATTGTGTGTGGGGTTGCCTTAAAAGCGAAGTCTACAAGCGCAAAGCGGAAACAAGAGAGGAATTTCTTGCTCGCATTTTACATGCGTATGCTGAAGTAAAGGAATGTCCGAATCAGCTCAGATCAGCAACACAGCAGCCGTCTACAAGAGCTGCAGAGTGCATTGAAGTTGACTTTTTGAACATGCTTTGTAAAGAAAAGTACAGTTAAAGAGAACATAAGGTAACAATGTTTTAAATTACTATCACCTGCGCTTTTCATGTTCCTCATTGTTTTCAATAGTTTTCTCTGAAACCGTTAAGAAGAGGACATATGTTCATATAAACTTCTTTGTTCAGAATCACCAATATTATCACATCTGAGAACATGTAGCTTCCCTCCTGAATCACCCCGTATCTCTCTCTTTTTTTTTTTAATTGTCGGTTGGTCTATTGTTGCACAACTCTGTCCATCTGTTCCTTTATTTATCTAATTTAGTAAAAATAAAATATATCCTCAAATTTATTTCGAATAAATCTATTTTCTTAGTAGGCTAACTCAATTATCCCTACACCTCTTCTTGGCGTTAAAATTTCAGTCACCTATTGAAAATAAACATCCAAATTGAAGAGTCCACTGCAAGAATGATGGATGTCATTTGGAATACATTTTGTAGGAGAAGCAATTGAAAGTTTGAAATGCTTAGCGCTCAAAGCTTAACTGTAATTTTCCGATCATTACTGGACAATGACTATCAGTGTTAATGCCATGTAACTCTCTATGTACATTCTATATGCCTTAAGCTATGCATTGACAGTCTTGGTTCATTTTCGACAAGAAAGTGACATCCATCATTCTTGCAGTGGACTCTTCAATTCTTACAACTGTTAAAAGATGCATTGCTCTTGTACTGATGCAAATGTTACGGAATCTATAGGCCTAATCCTGAGTGCTGAGGCAACTACATTGAACCTAGCACTGTATGACATCATATTTCAACTCAGACGCCAATTGCTGTAATAGATCCTTTGATCGGTAGTTTCAATCATCAGATTCCATGTACCACTATTAATGTTTTCCTGTTACGAAACACTCCAAATCATTTCGTAAATATCTGTTCCCTGTAAACTGTTATTCCATGTAGGAAGATAGATATTCGCACGGCTGCAAGGGTCGCTATTGGGAATGTAATATAACTCCACAACACAGAGGAGTTCGCGATCCATTATCAGCGAGATTCAGCAATTTCGTCGATGTGATTGATTTGCTCAATTTGTTCCTGGAAGTTCAAATAGCTATTAAACCCACTTCCTGCTACTCTGACTGTGGTTTTATTTGTAATGAGAGCAACGGTAGGGCCTATCGAGGTCGCAGTAAAAATACAGATTTTTTTTATCGATACTTGTTTCCCTAACTTTCATACCAATTCAACAGGCGCAACGATAGTTGAAAAAAGTTGTAACGTTGGCTTCCTACCTATGTTTAAATAAGGGCAAGAAACTTACAATTGGGATTTTTGATGGACAAAGATATTGATAACATGTTTTCACCAGACAATTTCTTCTCCCCGTCGGTGTTTTATCATTGCTTCATTACTCATTGACATTGTAATGCAAAGTAATCATATCGCGAGCCTTCTCAGCTCTTTACACGACCCTCACTTTGGGAGCCACTGATCAAATCCTGACTATGAGGATGTTCGGTGGAAGGGAATGGATAATATTGAGTAGTGTTGTGATCGTGTGTCTAGATTATGATGGGTGGATAAATTTTGAAAACGAAACGCGAGATAGACAGGAGTGGAGAAATGCAATATAATGTCGTTGTTCCTGCAATAACTATGTGCAAAACATACAATTTTTCAGTAGGAGTAAAAAAACACATTTATTCATCCTACGGCAGCCGTATTATAGGGGATTGTGAATTCTTACATTTTCGAAAGAAAGAAATATAATTACATATAGGAGATTTCATTATTTGCTGTATCACTATTTAAGTTATTTAATAGAGCAAAAATCTGAAAATCGATAAATATGTCACATAGGAGTTATTGCAGGAACAACGACGATGTGAAAGAGGAGGGAAAGACAGTGGATTTTCCTACGATCTTCTAGACGGAGCCAGGACAACATTTCGAGGGATGGTGTTACGTGATCAGCCCGGCGAATATTGCAGACGAAACGGACGCACATATTATGAACATGTTGCAATCTCTGCGCCGAAGTAACGGTTAGGTCAGTAAACAGAATATCACAGTAATCGAAGTGGGGCATCACGAGTGTTTGCACTAAAATCTTTTTCAGGGAAAAGGGTAGAAAGTTCTTGAATCGCCTAAACGAGTGGATTAGTGCGAATACTTTTTTTGCAAGTCTCTGCAACTTGAATGATCCAATTAAAACTTTTATCCATATATATATATATATATATATATATATATATATATAAAACGGAACTTCGGTGCCGTTCATAAAATACGTACGGCCGCAACAGATCTTAAGCTTTAATAGTATACAAATTAAAACAATTTTAATGTTTTTGTATTATATTTTTTGTTTTGTGTTACTGTGATTGTAAACGTTCTTGTTTTGTGTAATTGAACGTTATGAAATTAGTTCCTTTCCTGCTATCCTAAAATTCTGTCTGTATATATATGTATATATATATATATATATATATATATATATATATATATATATATATATATATATATATATTTTCCTTGATGTGGAAGAAACAGTCTGATGGCCTTAAGGAATTAGGTACAGCTTACAGCAGTAAAATTTTTGAAATATTCAACATTTTTTTCCTCCATTACTGTATCTTGTACAATAATGGAAATAATCTAAAACACTGTCCTTCAGCTGTATGATAAAATATTTTCACTATTTAAAAAAATTATTTACATTTTTTTTTTTCAAAATTAATTTCACTGTGCAGTGATGAAGTATGATCACTAAAAAACTATCCAACTTTCTGTGATGAAATTTTTTGTGTTTATTTATGCATGTTATATCTACAATATGATGCAAGATCACTTCTCTACTTTTGATAGATTATCTGATAAAAAATAAATTCATTTAAAAAACGGTCAAGTATCAGTAGGCCTACTTTCTTCTAACACAAAATTAAAAAAAATTATTAATGAATACAGTTGAAAGAGCATGATATTGTAAACATGAGTTTCAGTAATAAAATAAAAGAGAGAGAACGTGAAAAAGTTAACAAGTTTATGAATTATGAGGGAAACGCTTCATCACTGCACAGTGAACTACCACCATTTTGAATTTGTAAAAAAAAATATATAAATAATCTTTTTTAAATTGTAAAAATATTTTTTTTTTCATATAGCAGAAGGACAGTGCTTCACACATAGCAATTTTTATTATTGTACAGTAGTGGCAAAAAAACCGGACCGACCCAAGTAGCTGATTTCAGAGCCTTGTTCACTCCAGAGCGTCGGTGTATATTCCTTGGACCCGAAACCACCTGTACAGTTGAACAACAGCCACGCAGCTGGTTACTGTTTTCGTCTTCATTGAATGGCTCAGGTACTTAATTAACTTATTATTCCCAGAACATGAATTTTACCAGCTTATTTTCTATTGTTTTTTGAAATGGACTACGTCAGCGGTCGAAACTACAACAATTTCAATAGATTACTCGCTATCTTGTGAATGCGGGCGTGGCATGCGCAATGGCTCATTTCGGGGACTTTGATTATTCCGTCGGTCCGGTTTTTTTTGCCACTACTGTACAATGCCTACATACGTTTCATTTGCAACATCCGCAAATACGACCACATTACACCTTCCCTTGAAACGCTCCAATGGGTAAGATTACAGGACCGAAGATATATCCATTCACTATTTTCCTATATCGCATCATCAATACTTCTTCGCCTAACTATCTCTCGTTGCGTTTTAATTTTTTATCCCCTTATCACAGCCTGGGTACTCGTTCTAAAATGATCCTTTATTATCTATGCCTTGCCATAAAACAGCTCACTATTCTTCCTCTTTCACAGTATCAGCAATTCGTTTCTGGAACTCCCTACCCAGCTCCCTCAGGAACTGTCGAACGATATTGCAATTTAAAAGTGAATTGTTTAAACACGTGACCAATATTCAGGTTTATTCTCATTTGTGTGTATATGTGTATACATGTAATTTTCCTCAGTGTTGTATAGTTATAATTTACATTTGAATTTGTTATTCTTGTAATTTGTAGTATTGGTTCACTTACCGCTTGCATATTCATTGAGTGTAACTTCTAGCCTTATATTATTTTGTAATTATTATTTAGTATGTTCGCATTATTTTACTCGAATTGCGCTTGTATAACTATACACATTTGTGCGAGATCGTGCGTATTTGTTTGGTTTCGGCGGAAAGTATAAAATTCCACATTCAGTATTCCCAACCTAATACACTTAACAAATTCCCTCTTCTTACCGCTTAAGTGACATATTGATTTTACTGCTTTAGGCTTTTGGCATATTATTTTTAGAGACGTTCAATATAGTAATAATTATAAATTGGAAACTTACCACTGCAATTTCACCTAAATTGCACTGTTAATTAGTGTTTTTAAATATTTGCAAAAATTAAGTAAACTCTACAACTCCACTAAAGTTACTGCATTCGTGATGCAAGCAACATTAAGGAAGCCTTGAAAAAATCAACAAGATTCCAGACTCATTACATAACCTTACCGTTTGTTTTAAGTTCGCATTTATAGACTGGGGTAAAAAAAGACAGACGTATATCACGGCCTGCTGGAGTATAGTAAACACAGAAAACATTTTAAAGCAACAATGTTGAAGATAGATATTTTTGTTTTGCAAATTTGCCGTCATTGAACAGAAACCAAGATGGAGATTTCATTACAACTAATTAGAAATTCCTCTTTCAGGTATGTAATAAACGATCTTCGCACAAAATAATGTATGATACACGAGCGGTATGTTTTCTTTCAATTCTCGGAAATTAAAAAATCTCAACTACGTTTCGCTTTTTGAAACTTTTCCTCGAACATGAAAACTTCAACATACCGCTCTTGTAATGCATATTACAATTTTATTAGTGTTCTTTAAATATTAGTCTGTAAAATTGGAAGTGGAAGAGAAGGCCTGATGGCCTTAACTTCGCCAGAATAAATAAATAGATATTATATTATTATTATAATAGATATTACAAGATACAGTAATGGAGGAAAAAAATATTGAATATTTCCAAAACTTTTACTGCTGTAAGCTGTACCTAACCCCTTAACTCCACCGGAATACGTAAGATATTTTTATTATTGTTATTATTATTATTATTACTATTATTATTATTGTTATTATTATTATTATTATTATTATTATTATTATTATTATTATTATTATTATTATTCATGAGATGGACATCTAAATCAATGAACAGGGAAGAAAAATCCGAAGAAAAGTTTCACAAATCATCCTAGACAAAGTAGACATTACATACGTTAACACAAGAAATGAAGGCAGATTTTTCAAGAACGAAACTGGTAACATGTTTAACTTATGTTAAGAGAATACTAAAGCGATCTGGAAGCTTTAGAGATCGTTTGTTGACTTCTACTATCGGATGAATGGCACTTCTGTAGGTCACATATGTGGGAATCAGTATTATCCTTAGTAATGGGCATTACTGACCCGTTTAAACTGCAATATACTGTGTTGCAGGATCATGGCGGCTGTCCCCGGCCCGTCTGTCTGTCAGTTATCTGCAGCGGCGGATGAGCAATTGGCAATTAACGCCTAGAGAGGGGCTCGATGCCCCATTGCATCAGCTTCATTATATTATGAGCTAATTACATCCAGAACCCATGAGCCTGGTTGGGGAGTCTAAAAAAAAATAAGAAGATCGTGCGGCTGCGGATAATGCTGTTAACCCCGCCTGCATTAAGGTGACTGATAGTAAGAGATTCATAGGATAATTAGCTTTAAAGATTTAATTAAGTGCGAGTTATGAGAAATAACTTGAGATATAGTGCAGCTGTGTAAATGTTGATACTCGGGACTTAGTGTAAGATGAAGCCACTGCATCTCAAATGAAGATTAATGCAAGAAAATTCAACTTTCTTGAGTTATTTATATCCCTGGAGGGGAATTAGCCATAATTTTCTCATTATCCAAGATTGGACAGCTATTCGGTTTTACTATAGGCTGTGTTTTCAAAGCTAAAGAGTTTATGACGAAAGGCTATCAATTTCAATCGGCTTTAATGTAGTGTGAAAAGTTAAATAAACGTTTCTGAACGTATATAGGAAATCCCATGTAAAATGTTGGAACTGTAAACTTAAGCCGAAACTATTACCGCTATGTGTATATACAGAATTTCAGAATTACTTTTTATTTAAGTGTTAATAAATGTTTTATTATCACTTACTTACTTATGGCTTTTACAGAACCCAGAGGTTCATTGTCGCCCTCACAAAAGCCCGCCATCGTTCCCTATCGCGAGCAAGATTAATCCAGTCCCTATCATCATATCCCACCTTCCTCAAATCCATTTTAATATTATCCCCCAATTCCCATCTATGTATATCTCGACCTCCCAAATTGTCTTTTTCCCTCCGACCTTCCAACTAACACTCTATATGCATTTCTGGATTCATCCATACTTGCTACATGCCCTGCACATCTCAAACGTCTGCATTTAATGTTCCCAATTATGTCAGGTGAAGGATACAATACATGCAGTTCTACAGTGTGCAAGTTTCTCCATTCTCTTGCAACTTCATCCCTCTTAGCCCCAGATACTTTCCTAAGCATCTTATTTCTATACACTCTTAACCAATGTTACTCTCTCGAAGTGAGAGTCCAAGTTTCACAACCATACAGAACAACCGGTAAAATAACTGTTTTATAAATTGTAACTTTCAGCTCATTTGAGAATAGATTGGATGACAAAAGTTTCTCAATCGAATAATAACAGGCATTTCCTACATTTATTCTGCGTTTAATTTTCACTCGAGTGTCATTTACTGTTACTCCAAGGTATTTAAATTTTTCCATCTCTTCGAAGGATAAATCTCCAATTTTTATATTTCCATTTCGTAACGAGACATAACAATATATTTTGTCTTTTCGGGATTTACATCAAAATCTATCTCTTTACTTGCTTCAAGTAAAACTCCCGTGTTTTCCTTAATAATTTGTGGATTTTCTCCTAACATATTCACGTCATCCGCATAGACAAGCAGCTGATGTAACCCGTTCAATTCCAAACCCTTTCTGTTATTCTAGACTTTCCTAATGGCATACCCTACAGCAGTAGTCGTCAGCACATAGCACCCTGGGGCTAGCGTCTCTTACCCGCGGAGAACGTAGTGCACCATGGTAAGCTTTAAAATACGTATAGTACATTAATAATTGTTCGAAAATATATTATATTATATTATATAGACTCTATATAGACCTATAACATATAATATGCATTGATTAACTCGTCAACACCAAAATCAGACATAAAACATAAAAAAATAATTTCATCGAGATTTGTGTATGATGTTGGTACATGTCAACATCCCTTTCAATAATATTTCAAAGCGTTTCTTGAAAAAAAAAGTTTTCTTATGATACGTTACGAATGTACGTTGTAATTCTGTGCAATGAAATATGAAGAAATGTGTTTTATGTTAGTAGGCTATTGTATATTTTTTTCTTTTGTGCTCACACACAAATGATTATTTCATATCGTAAAAAACTTGTACAGTACATAATGTAAATTGAAACATGTAATGTTAGGCAATTATTTTATTGTACTAGAAATGCACTGTATATATTACATTTATAAACGTGAACATTTATTTTGTGTCCTACTGTGACTGAATGTTCACATGTTCGGGCAAGGAGTAACTGCACTCTCAATCTCCCATTCCCCTCGATCGACACAACACAGTGGTCAGTGCGTTCGTAACTTAATGGCGTTTCGGTACCCTGCGTCGCAGTCTGATTATGACCAATAAGGATTCGAACCCGTGGCGTTCCAAATGGCAGCGCAAAGTCTTAATAGAGTCGGTATAGCAAAGGGAAAGGAGTCATCCTCTATAAGGAGTTCACTCCCGCCAATAAGTGGATCCGACAACCTGATCGCCTCACTAGCAGTGAATGGAGACTAGCTCTTAAAATGACAGGTAATGTTTGTCCGCTGCGTGCTATACCAGGAAGGTCCCGAGACGGAAACCACTGTCGTCGTTGCGTCAGTGAGATTGAAACTCTTGGCCACGTTTTGGGTGCCTGTCCTTTCAGCGAGACGCTGAGGAACTCTAGACATCACAGAATCAGGTCCATGATTGCCGAAGCCTTGAGAAAGAAAGATCTCACTGTACACGAAGGAGTCCATGGCATCTCAAGAGGGATCCTGTCGGCGAATTGACATGCTTGCCATTCCACCAGGCTCTACATCCGCCTACATTATCGACCCGACAGTCAGGTTCGAGGCACAGGAACAACAGCCCGCTGAAGTCCACGCAGAAAAATGCAGAATTTATGAGCCCACAGTTCCATTCTATTTGGAGAACTATCACCTCACCTCCATTGAAGTAGTTGGGCTAATGGTTGGCGCTAGGGGCACAATACCTCACCTCTTTGTCAGTTTCTGCAAGAAGTTCCAGCTGAACAACGACTTCATTCGTGATGTTTCCCTTACTGCTATCAGAGGATCACTTGGTATTTTAAAATAACACCTGTACTTTGTTTCCTAAAGAGGAAGAACTTTTGTTTGAACGTCTAATCTATTTGTTTACTATGTTTAGGCCTGTTATGTGTATGTTATTACCTGTACTTAATTTCCTCCCCCCCTTTTTTGTTCCTTCTCCACATTTCTCTTTTGTGGTCTGTTTTTGTTTTCGCTCTGTGTGTTTGTTATGCTTTGTCCAATGAGGAAGTCCCGTTATTGGGAAAGCTGAAAGAGTGTCTTTCTCTGTTCTATAAACATAATAAGTGAATTAATTAACGATGGACATTTTTCTTAATCCAAGTTAGTTTTCAGGTAACATTCAATTTCTTAAATAAACAGAATTCGAAGACGAATTATCTGTTCTTAATTTACTGAATTCTAGGAAAGAGCAATAAATAAAAAGGAAAGAAAGAAAACTACCGGGCAGGAAGGTAGGTAAACAAGCAGAACAAACCTTCTAATTTAAATTATTAATTTTCAGATAGAAAAGTTTACTTTCTACGTTAACTTATTTCTCTCAGAGTTCCTCCTTCCTCTATCAGTTTTGTGCGGTGAAGTCTATACTTCTGGCAATGTTGTTACGACAATCACATTGTCGACCACGCTGTGTATACATCGAACTTACGAAGTAGTTTCAACCTGCCAACACATATTGCATATTATGAAGAGGTATATAGGAAATTTCTACCAAAACTTCAGTACAAGTTGTAAGGGTAGTAGAAGTGGGGGTGGAGAGGCAACGATTCGGGTCATTTCACGCTCCGTTGGGAAGAGCCAACCCCCACCCTCCCCGCGGGCCACACCCCTCTCGCCAACCATTGCCACACTCACACCACAACAACCCCAAAATTTTGCAACAACGTTTTGCCGTTTCTAAGCTCAGAAACCCATGCGTAAGCAGTCAACCAGGGCGTGTATGCATGTGTATGTGTGTGTGCTTTTTGCGTGTCACATTACAATGAAGTACGAGGCGGAAAAGAGAGAAAACAGTTTTGCATTCAATGAATTCGTGCAAGCATAGCAAGACTAAGACAGAGAAAGGAATAGGAGAGTGCAGTGGCGGCTGCTCCTACATGCTAACGTGCTGTAGCACGCCATAAAATTATCGTCGAAATAATATTGTTAAAAAAACGCACATGGTTACATCTAGGTCAGAAAGCATGGGTAGATATAACGGCTCGGTTAGAAAAGCCAACGTACTATGGTAGGAACGATCATGATTTTAAAATCAAATGTAGGAAACAGAAAACGGATGTAGGTAAATTCTCATTTTTAAATAGAACTATAAATGATTGGAATGACCTACCTGCAGCGGTCTTTGAGGGCTGTCCTTCCTTAAGGAGTTTGAAGAATAATTTAAAAAGTTGTGTATCAAGTGCAAATTAAAATTAAGGCGACATTTAACATTTAATTTTTTTAAGGTGACATGTATTTATCTAGCCTGACGAGTTACTTCCTCGGTTTGAATTGTAAATTACTTAAAAATAGCGTGTAAGAGGGCCTTAGACTAGAAATGTTTAGCTTAAATGTAGTTCTGTTTATAAGTATGCACAAGGGTGTAATTATTTGTTTTATTTGAACTGTTGTATCAGTGAAGCGAGGTGAGTCAGTGAAGTTATGGTTTTACAGTGCAGTGAATAGTTCCGATTAGTGATAATTTATAGCGTCAATGAAATGTGTTCTATAGTGTCAGTGAAATGTGTTATAGTGTGTCAGTGAAATGTGTCCTAAAGTGTCAGTGAAATGCGTCATAGTGCCACTACAGTGAGTGAGATGAGAATAAAGTGAAAGACTATTGAAACTTATGTAGGGCCTATACATAATTATGTAGGTTGTAATGCAAAATTAGGTATTTTATTTATGTTTTATTATTATTGTGTTAAATTGTATTGTGTATTCTTATTGTATTGTGTATTGTAAATTCATTTTGTATTGCTTATCATTTTTTTTTGTGTATTGTTTATATTGTGTATACCACTGCCACCGGGGGCTTGCCCACTTGCAGTGTAAATTAATACATACATTATGATACAAATTCTACTTACTATAGTTCAGTATTTTCGATAATTTGGTGCTATAGACTCAATGGAATCCATCCTTACTCTCGTGCTAATTCGCAATTCAGCCCGGCTAGCAGTGTCTGCTCATGCGCAGAACAGCACTTCACCTCGCCCCTCCTTGATATTTTGTCCTGCTTTTTCACACAACACCGAGCTCACTATTGTGCAGCACGGTACGCCCTTCTTCACTTTGTTTTGGTGAAACTTTCTCTCTTCCCTTCTATATTCTTTGGTTCGACGGAACAGTGCTGCCTAGACACTGCTTAAGACATAACTTTGAAATAAAGAAAATACGTTTTATATATGTAGCTTATTTTTGCTTTTTTGTGTTTTTCATAAATATAATCATATTGAAATACATTTTTGAACGTTTGTGTAAACAGGTTTACTTTTATATAATCTCAACAGATAGTTTTGAGTTTATTATCTACGTGTTACGGGTCTATGCTGACATGCCTTTTCTCGGGATTCCGTTAAAATAGGAATTATTTTCCACTTTCAAAATAGAGTTGGGCAACACGATTCTTTTTCAGAAGTCGATTCCAACGATTCAATCACACATTACGAATCGATTCTAACGATTCGTTCACGATTCTTCTCAGTCTGCGATTCCAACTATTCTTTTGAATCGTCGCAGGACACTTTCCTTTCCAAACCACGCGTAGAACAAAAACGTTCTACATCTCTCGCATAGATGGCATAAGAGGCGAGACATTGGATTGTCTCTTTCTCATTGGCTGGAACCATTCAGTATGACCTCCATTAGTCTACAAAATTACCCAAGATAATGTCTCTATCAACTGAACCTTATTATGAAGTACATTTTTTGCATTACATCTCTATTTAACTATGCAAATTTCAGGTTTGTGTTCATTATTTTCCACATTTAACAAATGCAGTATATATTTTGATTTCACTCTCGCTCAGGAGCATTCGACACGGTTCGGAAATGTCCGTTGACAGGTTACATCAAACAACTAATAGAATCGTGGGTTACGGTACCGTGCCGATTCCTTACTATTCTTTTGAACGACGATTCGTTACGATTCTTTTGAACAACGATTCGTTGATACCACGAATCGATTCTTACGATTCTTTATTATTAGTCTTTCGAATGAACGATTCGTTCACGAATCGACCCAACTCTATTTCAAAACAATGTGTGCAGGTTTATGGATTCATTATCTTTTATATTGTGGTCATTTTAAATGTATATTCTGCTGTGTATCTGTCTATATTTTGTGCCTAGTGTGATTCAAATATATAATGTAAGTTTAATGTGTATGTTAATCCAGAGACAGGTTTTAGTATTGGGATTATAAACAGTTTCAAAAATATACTGTAGTTATATCACAGTCTAGTATATACAGTCGCGAAGCTCAATATGTAGTGAATATGCAAACATTAGATAGTTGCTCACTACTAGGATCGCTAATATCGCCTCATTGCAGGCAATGCAAAATAGTACCGTCAGAGTCTATCGTTTCTAGCACCCTCAATACTCAAGCTTCGTGACTGTATATAGTAGACTGTGGTTACATCACGATGAACTCAATCGATTCATTACTCAAAATTGCTTTCTCCAAGCAGCCATAGAAGATTAAATTAGAATCGAAAATCTAGGCGGCCAACATCAATATTGTGCAGAAAGTAAAGGATGGTAAAAACTATGTGTACACTAGGAAATGTAACAGAAGAGTTTATGGCAACAGTGACTGGATATGTGGATGCGAAAAACGAAATGATTTGTTCTGCTTCCCTTGCCTCCTATTTAGTAGCAGTGATTCATGTCTACGACAGGTGTCAAAGATCTTGGTCTCTGAATGAATAGGGTAAACTAGGGTCTGTTGGACAGTCGGGCATGTTGAACACTCCGTACTTTAACGTGTTACCACGCCACTTGTGGGCACCACATTCGGCTAGAAGTCAATGACGGAAGTAGCCCCACTCGTGGCTACTTCCTTCATTGACTTCTAGCCGAATGTGGTGCCCACAAGTGGCGTAGTAACACGTTAAAGTACGGAGTGTTCAACATGCCCGACTGTCCAACAGACCCTAGTTTACCCTATATAAAGAAACATTCACACAGCAAGAAACATAAAATCGTTTGATCTTTGTACGATTGGCACCGCAAATATTGAGCTTATGAAGAATCAGCACAGAAACATAATGAGAAAGTCGAAAAAATCGATATATTTTATCGAAAATATATAAATGTATTAAATTTTGTGTGAAATTTGAACTAGCACTACGTGGCCACGATGAGACGGAAACGTCACCGGTGTGTTCATAGGTCTTACTAATCTGATAAGCAGCGTGGACAGTGTAGTGAGAGAATACATTGAAAATAACAAAGTGTTTAAATATATTATTATAATGTACCGAAGTACATATGATATTTCCATGCAGATATTCTGCGTCATCATACGATGAAAGAGTAATGGAACGGAGAAAAAATCTCTCCGGCGCCGGGATTTGAACCCGGGTTTTCAGCTCTACGTGCTGACGCTTTATCCACTAAGCCACACCGGATTCCAACCCGGCGTCGGAAGAATCGTCTCAGCTTTAAGTTCCAACTCTTGGGTTCCCTCTAGTGGCCGCCCTCTGCACTACGTAATAGATATCTATGAACGTAGGACTGAAGTCCACATATGTGCTGAGGTGCACTCGTAATGAGTGACTAGTTGGCCGGGATCCGACGGAATAAGCGCCGTCTTAAATCACGAAGTGATTTACGCATATCATATATATATATATATATATATATATATATATATATATATATACACATATTATAATGTATCGAAGTACATATGATATTTCCATGCAGATATTCTGCGTCATCATACGATGAAAGAGTAATGGAACGGAGAAAAATTCTCTCTAGTGCCGGGATTTGAACCTGGGTTTTCAGCTCTACGTGCTGACGCTTTATCCACTAAGCCACACCGGTTTCCACCCCGGCGTCGGAAGAATCGTCTCTGTTTTAAGTTCCAACTCTTGGGTTCCCTCTAGTGGCCGCCCTCTGCACTACTTCGTGATTTAAGACGGCGCTTATTCCGTCGGATCCCGGCCAACTAGTCACTCATAACGAGTGCACCTCAGCACATATGTAGACTTCGGTCCTAGGTTCATAGATATCTATGACGTAGTGCAGAGGGTGGCCACTAGAGGGAACCCAAGAGTTGGAACTTAAAACTGAGACGATTCTTCCGAGGCCGGGGTGGAATCCGGTGTGGCTTAGTGAATAAAGCGTCAGCACGTAGAGCTGAAAACCCGGGTTCAAATCCCGGAGCCGGAAAGAATTTTTCTCCGTTCCATTACTCTTTCATCGTAAAGTGTTTAAAGGCAATTCTAAGTCGATTCAAAATGTCGACGGATGGATTTCAACTTAAATAATTAAGAGAGTCTAATAGTGCATTATGCAACAAGCCTATAATGAAGGTAATTAAGAAGCGAGTATGGATATTTATGAAACGAGCGCAAGCGAGTTTCATAATTTTCATACGAGCTTCTTAATTACCATTATAGGCGAGTTTCATACGACTTTTTATGCTCGACGATATTTCTAACTTGATATTATTAAGTTTTTTAGCAATGTCCCGTATGTTGTGAGATGTGCGCAGACGCGAAAGTATTGATTTTTTCCGAGGAAAAGATGTGCACATTGACCTTGCTAGGCCATAAGAACCTACAGAGATAACATTGAAATTAAATTAGACATTAAAAAATGAGATGACAAATTGAATTTATTTGAATATTATTTACAATTAACGCTAATTATTATAGTAACAGAACATAAGCTTCTGCGACAGTATTGGATTTCCAGCCTCCGTGACTTTTCGCTAATTCTCTTTCGATTGCATATCCGAGAATAATCGATACTTGCGGTTTTATAACGGTACAAAGCTGACCTGTCATTGGCTGAACAGTTGTAACCTGAGTCGTCATTGGCTGAAAGACCTGACCTTTAATGAGTAGGTGTACTTTAATGACATGCATTAAAGGTCTGCTACCAGGTGTATAATTACTACATTTCGGCATGGCCGAGCATAAAAATATTTTTAGCACGCTATTATTTTCAGGTACGAGCCGCCACTGGCAGAGCGCAAAGGAGAAGGAAAATAAAGTTTTTGTCGCTTTCGCATTTGGCATAGAAATCGCTGCTATCTCGGGAGGGAGGGAAATCATACATAATATTTCCATGTTACTCTATGATATGCAGTAGCTTATGCATGTCTTTGCTGGTTTAAGCGATATAAATCATGAGTCATTAAAACAATCTCTGATACTGCGAACCTCTGTGTGTGTTTTTGCGAGAAATTAATTTTATAGAAGAGCAGAAAAAAGGAATGGCTGACTGCTGTAACATGAAATGAGGTCTTTTGTGGAGAGGAAGGAATGACAAGTGCTGCGGATATTGTCTCCCATAATCGCGGTTCTCCATTGTTTTCCGCTTGTGTGCTATTCGAATTAACACAAACTGAGCTCTTTTTTTTTTCATCCTCTACAGTCGCCCCACTTTCTTTACGTCTCTTTCAGGGAACAAAACCCAGCAAACATTACAAGACGGTTTACAGTCTTTGTTATACTTTGTTATATTCGATTAGCATGCATGTCCCGTGTCAAAAAGTTTCCTTCGTAGTTTAATACGGCTGCATCCACTTAAAGCTGCTTATGCACGATGAATAAATTCAGAGCTTCCCAAGGCTTTATAAAACTTGTCAATAATTTATAAATTAAATTGTTAATTTACTTACAATATTTAGGAGATTAACTCCATATGTAAATGAAATTATTGGGGATCATCAGCGTGGTTTTAGGCGTAATAGATCAACTATTGATCAGATATTTTGTATTCGAAAGATAATGGAGAAAAAATGGGAGTATAAGGGTACAGTACATCAGTTATTCATAGATTTCAAAAAAGCATATGACTCGGTTAAGAGAGAAGTTTTATATCATATTCTTATTGAATTTGGTATTCCCAAGAAACTAGTTCGATTAATTAAAATGTGTCTCACAAGGGAAGCACCCCAGCTCGAACAGCTAAAACTGAGTGTAAATGGGTTTAAAATACAGAGCTGTGCTTGTTCTACCTCTCATCAAGGTTATTTATCTGTAAAACTCCGCAGTCGTGTGCAATCAATGATTGAAGAATAACGAATCTAATGACTAGAGAAGCACAAATCGCTGAAGAAACAACGCCGTGTAACAGACAGTTATGACAAGGAGATCCACAAAATACATAAATGAGGTATTATGTGGCAAGAAGCTACACGACATTTGCTTTAAATAATATACGAGTATAGGGTATTTCAAAAGTCAGTTCAAACATTAAACCGCTATAAATATTATAATATGAGATAGGGAAAAAACAAAAACATCACAATGTTGGACAAACAAAGAGGTTTACAAAATATTGGGTAGATGTTCGCGGTTCTCTTATTCAACGTACAGCTTTCTTTCTGCGACACCATGTACAGCATTTTGGAGATAATGTCTTGGAATATTGGCAATTTCTTGCGAGATGGCGTCTTTCAGTTGCAGTAAGGTTGTTGGCTGTGTCAGGAAAACTCGTTCTTTAAGGTAACCCCACAACCAAAAGTCGGCCGGATTGAAACCTGGAGATCGCGGAGGTCACATTGTTGAAGTGAAAGTAAGTATTCACTTTGACTTGCAGTTCCTTTATTTGCTGGAGAGGACGTTCCAGAACTGTTGGAACTCGCATACCCATGTGCTGTTTCTTCTCCGCCATGAGACTCACAATCACTATTCCTATCCAATATGTCGGCATCTACTTCTGATAATTCCCGGTAGTATTTTTGCATTATAACATCAACATGTATGCAAACGGCTCATCCTCACTCCAATTACATTCTCATTATCCGGTATGTAAGTTCGACGTACCTTTTCGCGCAGCAGGTAAACAATGTTCACAGGATTAATTGACTTCAGCCTACTCATGTCTGCCGTTAGTACGTGCACTTCACTACTGAACACCGCAATGGTCTCGCTCGTACTGTCTGTACAGCTTCGACGTATTGAGACTAGTACGTTAACTTTCAGATGGCGTTAGCGGCCGCACACGTAGTTTTAAAGATGAATGGCATTGATAGCTATTCGAACAGGTACAACATTATATTTTAAACGCGTTTCCAGTCGGTTTTAGCCGTTCGAGCTGGGGTACTTCCCTTGTCAGTGAAACGTACAGCAGAGTCCGTATAGGTCAGTTTCCGTCAGATGTGTTTCCAATAATTCACTGCGGGCTAAAGCAAGGAGATGCACTATCACCTTTACTTTTTAACTTTGCTCTAGAGTATGCCATTAGGAAAGTTCAGGATAACAGAGAGGGCTTGGAATTGAACGGGTTACATCAGCTGCTTGTCTATGCGGATGACGTGAATATGTTAGGAGAAAATCCACAAACAATTAGGGAAAACACGGGAATTTTACTTGAAGCAAGTAAAGAGATAGGTTTGGAAGAAAATCCCGAAAAGACAAAGTATATGATTATGTCTCGTGACTAGAATATTGTACGAAATGGAAATATAAAAATTGGAAATTTATCTTTTGAAGAGGTGGAGAAGTTCAAATATCTTGGAGCAACAGTAACAAATATAAATGATACTCGGGAGGAAATTAAACACAGAATAAATATGGGAAATGCCTGTTATTATTCGGTTGAGAAGCTTTTATCTTCCAGTCTGCCGACAAAAAATCTGGAAGTTAGAATTTATAAAACAGTTATATTACCGGTTGTTCTTTATGGTTGTGAAACTTGGACTCTCACTTTGAGAGAGGAACATAGTTTAAGGGTGTTTGAGAATAAGGTACTTAGGAAAATATTTGGGGCTAAGAGGGATGACGTTACAGGAGAATGGAGAAAGTTACACAATGCTGAACTGCACGCATTTTATTCTTCACCTGACATAATTAGGAACATTAAATCCAGACGTTTGAGATGGGCACGTATGAGCGAATCCAGAAATGCATATAGAGTGTTAGTTGGGAGGCCGAGACGTAGATGCGAAGATAATATTAAAATGGATTTGAGGAAGGTGGAATATGATGATAGAGACTGGATTGATCTTGCTCAGGATAGAGACCTATGGCGTGCTTATGTGAGGGTGGCAATGAACCTTCGGGTTCCTTAAAAGCCAGTAAGTAAGTAATTTACTGACAATACTTTGAAAGACTTTGATCGTCTTAGAAGTAAATAAGAACATGCTCTAATCGATAAAATAGGCCTACTTGAAATTTCTTTGAAGGAATTGACTAATGGGATTCGAAAATATAATGGCGTCACTTTCTCTCCCAGTTTTTCTGATTTTCTTCATAGCCTTCTTTCCTTGAGACTAAACAAAGCAAGTAATCTTATCACCAGAGACCGGAACTTTGGCAGAATGCTTTTTTAAATGTGTTAAATCTATCTTCATTTTGAAAGTAGCCTAAATTTGTAGGAATTATACCTCTGTGATTGAAACGTCAGAGTTTTATGTTGCCCTTTTCTGCCTTTTTCCAAAGGAACTAAGAACAATACATTTACTGTTTCTTGTCATACTTCTACTCCGAATTATCTGATATCGCACTTTCAATTTCTTACAAATCTTCAAGCACTTCTTTCTGTCCCTCATCATAAAACGTCTTTATGCTCATCCTCGTACATTGTAGGAATACCTCGCCTCTGTAATTAGTTACCTAATGATATCAGGAACTACCCGACTTTATCACAATTCAAAATTATATCGGAATATTTTGTCTTATTTCATGGTATTTAGGTATTGCCAATAGTGTTTATTTATGTTTGTAGCTGCTATAGATTAAAATTGCAAGTTCCTTATTTATGCTCGTTAAGTAATTAGGATATAATTAATTATGATAAATAATGATTAAGTTAAAGTTTGTGTGAGACTGCAATCTACTTATATTTTTGTGTAGCTTTACTTCGTTTATAGTGTGATTTTTCTTTTAATTTCTGTTATTGTATTTGTATTTCTGATGGTGTAGAAGAGAAGGCCTGATTGCCTTAACTACATCAGAATAAAGGATGGGTGGAGCGGAGAAAAATTTTCTCCTGCACCGGGACTCGGACCCGGGTTTTCAGTACGTGCAAACGCTTTATCCAGTAAATCACACCGTTGCCGGATTGAATCCTCAGTAATATGATATGTGTAAATAATCGCTTAACGATTTAAGACGGCGCTCATTCCGTCGGATCCCGACCACTTAGCCACTCGTAATGAGTGCACCTCCGCACATGTGTGTTGGACTTTGTGCCACTGTCACACATCTATAACACACTGCATGAGGGTTGGCCACTAAAGGAAAACTAAGAGGTGGAACTCAAATTGTGAGGATTCAATCCGACATCGGAACTGGAATCCGGTGTGGCTTAGTGGATAAAGCGTCAGCAAGTAGAGCTGAAAACCCGGGTTCGAGTCCCGGTGCCGGAGAGAATTTTTCTCCGCTCCACTCATCCTTCGTCAAATGGTAATGCAGAATTCCTGCATGGAAATATCATACGTACTTCGGTACATCACAATAATACACCAGAATAAATAAATAAATAAATAAATAAATAAATAAATTAATTAATTAATTAAATTAAATAAATAAGTAAATAAATACATAAAATTAAATAAATTAAATTAAATTAAATAAATAGAACAAACAAATACATAAATAAATAAATAAATAAACAAATAAATTAAATTAAATAAATAAGTAGATAAATACATAAAATTAAATAAAATAAATAAAATAAAGTAATTAATTAAATTAAATTGATAAATTGAATTAAATTAAATTAAATTAATAAATAAGTAAATAAATACATAAATTTAAATAAATTAAATTAAATTAAATAAATAAAACAAACAAATACATAAATAAATAAATAAATAAATAAACAAATAAATTAAATTAAATAAATAAGTAAATAAATACATAAAATTAAATAAAATAAATAAAATAAAGTAATTAATTAAATTAAATTGATAAATTGAATTAAATTAAATTAAATAAATAAATAAGTAAATAAATACATAAAATTAAATAAAATAAATAAATTAAATTAAATTAAATAATTGAAACAAACAAATACATAAATAAATAAATACATAAATAAATAAATAGATAAATAAATAAAAATCACTATCCTACTTACAACAGTTACTGAATAAGAGGGTGTTAAACATTTGAAAAGAAAAAAAAAAACTTTTTTTCTGAGAAAATTATGAACTTTTCACCAATACGATATTACACTTTTTTGTTACTAACAACATGAGCTATTCACTCTAAACATCTGCAGGTTACTTCATTTCCATCCTGTGTGTGTATGTATGTATGTATGTATGTATGTATGTATGTATAAAGCCACCAACGTGGCTCAGTCGGTTAAGACGCTTGCCTGCCGGTCTGAAGTTGCGCTCGGGCGCAGGTTCGATCCCTGCTTGGGCTGATTACGTGGTTGGGTTTTTTCCGAGGTTTTCTCCAACCGTAAGGTGAATGCCAGGTAATCTATGGCCAATCCTCGGCCTCATCTCGCCAAATACCATCTCGTTATCACCAATCTCATCGACGCTAAATAACCTAGTAGTTGATACAGCGTCGTTAAACAACCCAGTAAAAATATATATATATATATTATCAGCAGTGCAGAAGAATATTTGATAGATATATAATACGTAACTGTCCAAAAAAGTTGAGAGAAAATCGGTATAAATTATAAAGTTAAAAGGAATATTAAAAGAGTGATTTGATTAAATAGGAAATGTCTTGCGAAATCAATAGACGAGGATTCACGGATTGGCACGTCGCAATTTATTGCTTTAGACACCGTTCACTGGCCTACTCGTCTATGAATCGCTAGCCAGGTGATTGCTCGGGCCATGATTAATGTTCAAGGCAGAGGCAGGGTGTCATAATTATGCGCACGGTTGATGATTACGGACAGCTCAGGTTTTGCGACAGACTTTTATTCTTTTCCTTCCTTAATTCAATAATATTAATAAAACTTGCAAGGTCGACTGAGGGGGAAAAAAGGATAGCAAAATGACGACACAAGAAGAAAGAAAGCGAAGGCCCGGTATTTCCAGCGCCATGCTGACATTTCGAACTCCAGATTTAATGCAGACTTAATGAAAATTTTACAAGATCTGCAAGATATTTCGAATTAAGCAATACGTCTGCTGGGAGCGCTGCTGTCTCAGAGACGGTCGGAAGCTTTTGAGGCTGAGATTGAAATCGGACTAGTCTATCTCGCGGGGGCAGCCAGTATCAGCCGAGACGATAATACTTGTAACGCGTATAGTCTTTAATGGATAAGTGATGTATCATGTCCGTGAAGAAAGAAACAGATCCTGGTTGGGACAAGTTACCTATTGAGGTTTTTCCTCTATCCATTAAGACCAAATGCTGGGTAACTTTCGGCGCTGGACCCTGGACTCATTTCGCTGACATTATCACCTTCATATCATTCAGACAGTATATAACCACAGCACTTGATAAAGCGTCGTAAAATAAACCACTAGAAGATAAAAAAGAAACACAAAGAAACCGCTTTTCTGGCAACACGAAACACAAGCACGCACGCACGCGTGTATAGGCCTATATGTAACTTATGTATGTATGTATGTATGTATGTATGTATGTAGACTATGTATGTATGTATGTAATGACTATACATGTATGGAATGACTATGTATGTATGTATGTATGTATGTATGTATGTATGTATGTAATGACTATATATGTATGGAATGACAATGCCTGTATGTATGTATGTATGTATGTATGTATGTATGTATGTATGTATGTATGTATGTATGTATGTAGACTATGTATGTATGTAATGACTATATATGTATGGAATGACAATGCCTGTATGTATGTATGTATGTATATATGTATGTACGTATGTAATGTCTATGTATGTGTGCATGCATGTATGTGGTGACTATGTATGTTTGTATGTATGTATGTAGTGACTATGTATGTATGTATGTATGTATGTATGTATGTATGTATTGACCATGTATATATGTATCTATGTATGTATGTATGTAATGACTATGTATGTATGTATGTATGAAAATTGCATGTGTGTATGTATGTATGTATGTATGTATGTATGTATGTATGTAGTGACTATGTATGTATGCATGTATGTATGTATGTAGTGACTATGTATGTATGTATGTATGTATTGACCATGTATATATGTATGTATGTATGTATGTATGTATGTATGTATGTAATGACTATGTATGTATGTATTTATGTATGAAAATTGCATGTGTGTATGTATGTATGTATGTATGTATGTATGTATGTATGTATGTAGCCAATGGCGTAGCTCAGGAGGTAGTGCGTTTGCCTGTTAATCCAGAGTTGCGCTAGGGCATTGATTACCTGGTTGCTTTTTTTCCGAGGTTTTATCCAACGTAAGTGAATGTCATGTAACCTATGGCGAATCCTTGGCCTCGCCAAATATCATCTCGCTATCACCAATTCCATCGAGGGTGAATATTTATTTATTTATTTATTTATTTATTTATTTATTTATTTATTCATTTATTTATTTATTTATTTCTTGATATTTATGTGCTGGACAACAGCCATAGGCCAAAAAAGTCCAGCACAGTGAATAATAATAATAATAATAATAATAATAATAATAATAATAATAACAATAATAATAATAACAATAATAATAATTTATTACTAGAACAAAGAGTCATATTGGTGTCTTAATAAAATATCACTCTAGCACTTCCAGAAAGAGTACATACTGGTTTTTTTTTGGTAGATTATTTTACGACGCTTTATCAACGTCTTAGTTTATTTATCATCTGAATGAAATGAAGGTGATAATGCCGGTGAAATGAGTCCGGGGTCCGGCAACGAAAGTTACCCAGCATTGTTCATATTGGGTTGAGGGAAAACGCCGGAAAAAACCTCAACCAGGTAACTTGCCCCTAGTTTCGCGGTAGCCGGTACTCCATTGGTGTGGACTACATATCCGTGTTCAGAAGGCATTCCACAAAATTTTAAGGTAAATATTTTATTAATTTACAGAATAAAAAGTAGAAGAGAAAAATAAAAACAGAGATATTACAATAATTAAAATTTTGTATTTTCTTATGAAACAATATTTTTAATTGTTTTCTTTGAATAAGGAGCATTAACAAATAGAATGTTTGGTAATTTAGCTGTTAATCCAGTAGTTGATATAGCGGCACTAAATAACCAAGTAATAATAATATATGCATAGGTAAATTTATTTATTTATTTACTTATTTATTTATTTATTTATTTACTTAATTAATTAATTAAGTTATTATTTAGTTATTTATTTATTTACTTATTTACTTAATTAATTAATTGATTTATTTATTTACTTATTTACTTGTTTATTTATTTATTTACTTACTTAATTAATTAAGTTATTTATTTATCTATTTATCTATCTATCTATTTATTTATTTATTTATTTATTTATTTATTTATTTATTTATTTATGCATCGATAAACAGACGTAGGTAGATGCCAGACTGCCAACCAAACACAGAGATAGAATACACAGTTGAAAATTTGTATGGATAGATAGAGAGCTGGGTAGAGAGACCCGTTTAAAGATAAACTGGGAGAAAGATAAATAGGAGAATAGATACTTAAAGAAAATAGATAAAAATATAGCCTATATACAAAATACTTACGGCAAAGTAAGAAGGAAATATATATTTTCATCTCGAGTTTTAGAAATGTTCTCGGCAAAAAGTCTTAAGAAAACAATTATATTATATTTTATCATGGAAATATATAACCTTCTAATACAAGAAGTAGATGCCATTTGTATGACAGGACGTGGGATGAAATCCCCATTCCATACTGCTATAACACACATCTACATCAACAAGACTCTACGATCGTTATTGTCAACTTCACTGCAGAAGTAAATCCTCGGAACGCTGAGAGAGCGAAGCAAAAAGTGAATTGCATTGCAAACGTTTATCTCACGCTGACAGTAATGCACGTATCTCTAATAAATTATACTGCGAAGACGCAAATTATATGCCTGACATTATCACTTAATTACAATAGAATTATTGCAATTCTATCCTCCTGCAAGTAGGATCTACGACAGCTGCATTGCAAGTGCACCACGGCTGTAAGGACACTGGTTCGTTCCCAGGCTTCGAGAATAGATCTTTTTCTGCGCCATTAACTTGAGAATGGTTTTTGGGTCAATTCAGTCTCCTTTAAATTCAGCATCAGCAAATATATGGGAATTTCCTTAAATGGTACAGAAACTTAACAGTTTAGAATCGTTGTTTCTATCGGGAACAATTTTATTGAAGTACCATTAATGTAATTTTAAGAATCGTGAAATCGTAATCCAGACGAAGAGATAAAATCGGAATTAAAAATCGATTATTACGAGGACAGTAAATTTTGTAACCATGCCAAAATTAAACTAACTATGACCGTTACGGGATCAAATATCTTTGACGACGAAGTAGAAAGAAACAGAGAAACTTTAAGAACACACATTTCCATGGCTACAGCCCATGCAGGGTTTTGGCCGACTGCTGTCTTCATCACATCCCTCGGTAGAGATGAACCAGCTGACTTTCAAAACTGAATTTTGCTACACACTACAGCTCTCCATATTAATCACGATGCTGGGTTGTCACACATTGGTTGAGATTCATGACATATCTGCCTTCCACATGAGGACTCGAAACACGGTTCATTTCTTATCTCTAGTCTAAAGTATGACGCCTTAAACCATACAGTTACGACACTGGATTATGAACATAGATTGAGGCGCTTGTCTGCCGATCCAGAATTGCGCTCGGGCGTGGGTTCGATTCCCTCTTGGCCTAATTATCTGGTTTGGTTTTTCCGAGGTTTTTCCCAACCGTAAGGCAAATGTCAGGTAATCTATGACGAATCTTCGGTCTCATCCCGCCATATATAATTTCGCTAACACATTGACGCTAAATAACTTAGTCATTAATTGTCATTTAAAGACTGTGGACATATTTTATACCGGACATTTAATATCTATGGACATTTTAAGGTAATGGCCATTTAATGACTAGACATATTTGATAATGAGCATTTAATGTATATGGATATTTAAGGTAATGGCCATTTAATGACTTTGGACATATTTCATACTGGACATTTAATATCTACGGACATTTTAAGGTAATGGCCATTTAATGACTGTGGACATTTATGGTAACGACCATTTAATGTCTATGGACATTTAAGGTAATGGCCATTTAAAGACTGTGGACATTTAAGATAACGACCATTTAATATCTATGGACATTTAAGGTAATGGCCATTTAATGACTGTGGACATATTTGATACTGGACATTTAATATCTATGGACATTTTAAGGTAATGGCCATTTAATGACTGTGGACATATTTGATACTGGACATTTAATGTTTATGGACATTTAAGATAACGGCCATTTAATGACTGTGGACATTTAAGGTAACGACCATTAATGTCTATGGACATTTAAGGTAGTGGCCATTTAATGACTGTGGACATATTTGGTACTGGACATTTAATGTTTATGGACATAGGTAATGGCCAATTAATGACTGTGGACATATTTGGTACTGGACATTTAATGTTTATGGACATTTAAGATAACGGCCATTTAATGACTGTGGACATTTAAGGTAACGACCATTAATGTCTATGGACATTTAAGGTAGTGGCCATTTAATGACTGTGGACATACTTGGTACTGGACATTTAATGTTTATGGACATAGGTAATGGCCAATTAATGACTGTGGACATGTTTGGTACTGGACATTTAATGTTTATGGACATAGGCAATGGTCATTTTAATGACTGTGGACATATTTGATACTGAACATTTAATGTCTATGGACAGTTAAGATAATGGCCATTTAAAGACTGTGGACATGTTTTATATTGGACATTTAATGACTGGGGACATTTCTGATACTGGACATTAATGATGACCGATATTTTTGCAGTGGACATTCCACAGTGAACTGACTGGATGGAAACTACATGTAGAAAGAATGGAACCACATCATTTATCATTTCAGCTCCTCTATTAGAAACCAAAAAGAAAGCGAAGAACAGGACGACCAATGAAAAGATGGCGAAAAAAGATAACTGAACTACTATGAGTGGACAGCTACTGACAACGCATCCCATCATGGAACACTGCTACAGTATTTAATCATAGTAGTAATTTAGGCCCAAGACTATGTAACAAATTTATATTTAAATATTCTAATCTTGACACTTTTAATAGTTCTAGTATTAAATTAAAAACGTTATGTGTGGATTTTCTAAAAATTGAAAAGTTGTAAATTTAAATTTATATATTCTTATTGCATTGTATTATGTACTTCTTAATTTAAAATCAGGAATCCTCCCCTGAGCACGAGTTCTACTCTTTCAGGGGCGAGCTAAAGTTTTTCTGTTTATATTATATTTTGTTACAATTATTGGATAAATAAATAAATAAATAAACATACAAATAAGTAAACAAACAAATAAGTAAATAAGTAAATAAAAAATTAATAAATAAATAAACAAACAAATAAGTAAATAAATAAATAAATAAATAAATAAATAAATAAACAAGTAAACAAACAAATAAGTAAATAAGTAAATATATATATATATATATATATATATATATATATATATAAATAAACAAGTAAACAAACAAATAAGTAAATAAATATATAAATAAATAAACAAACAAACAAGTAAACAAACAAATAAGTAAATAAGTAAATAAATAAATAAACAAACAAACAAATAAGTAAACAAACAAATAAGTAAATAAATAAATAAATAAATAAACAAATAAGTAAATAAGTAAATAAATAAACAAATAAGTAAACAAACAAATAAGTAAATAAGTGAATAAATAAATAAATAAATAAACAAATAAGTAAACAAACAAATAAGTAAATAAGTAAATAAATAAATAAGTAAACAAACAAATAAGTAAATAAATATATAAATAAACAAACAAATAAGTAAATAAGTAAATAAATAAATAAACAAATAAGTAAATAAGTAAATAAATAAATAAACAAATAAGTAAATAAATATATATATATAAACAAGTAAACAAACAAATAAGTAAATAAATATATAAATAAATAAATAAACAAACAAGTAAACAAGCAAATAAGTAAATAAATAAATAAACAAACAAGTAAGTAAATAAGTAAATAAATAAATAAACAAACAAGTAAACAAACAAATAAGTAAATAAGTAAATAAATAAATAAACAAACAAGTAAACAAACAAATAAGTAAATAAATAAATAAACAAACAAACAAGTAAACAAACAAATAAGTAAATAAGTAAATAAATATATAAATAAATAAACAAACAAACAAGTAAACAAACAAACAAATAAATAAATAAATAAATAAGTAAATAAATAAATAAATAAATAACGCCTAGTGAGCGTAGTGCAACCAGGCCTTCTGGCCTGCTAGCTTTCTGATGCCGCTTCTCCTCCTAACGTCACGCGGATGTTGCACACTTCCAGGGTTATTGTGTAACTTGCAGACCTATTAGCTTGTGATAATGTTCGTGAACATGTAGGTCGAACAAATTGACAGAAAAATGACATTCCAAAAAGTTATGCGATATAAAAAATGGCGAAAAATATCTCCATTAAGATAAGAATACAAATGGGTGCTAAAACATTGATATACTGAGATGTTAAATCGAACAATATTTAAGAATGCTCAAAATGTGGTTGAACTTATCTCACTCTCTCATTCAAGCTACTTTGCAAGTCATTTAAAATTGAAAAGAAGGAAGCATTCCTTAATTCTAAATCCCTCTTCCTCTACTTGGGGATATATATTTTATTTCCCATTGCTTTTTTGTGATTCTTTCTTTTTTCAGCAATTTCTTCAATTCCTTTTGTTCATCGTCGTCGTCCTCCGCATTAATAACGCACTGTAACTATTCCCTCAGAATCCACGCGTGCTCCATTATAAATAGAGCGGAAGATTGGCATTATCGTGCCATTGTGGGGCCATCAGCACGTCTTGCTCTGTCTTACTAAAGCGTCCTCGCCCCCAACAAAAACGTACTAACGCACATATATGGGAGGAGGATGCTACATAAAAATACGACACAGAGCCAGAAGGTATTCATTTGTTTGACTACGTGTCTAGAATTTTAAATATTTGCTTTATTCGTTAATCAAAGAAAAAATAATCTTCCTATGTTGTGACGTTAAAATTCAGAGAATTTACTTTCAAATTTGTTAAAGAATTTTTAATAAAATTATTTGCATCACATAAAGTCAAATTCTGGTTATTCATAATTTCTTTATTTTGTTTATGCTCGACCATGCCGAAATGTAGTAATTATACACCTGGTAGCAGTCCTTTAATGCATGTCATTAAAGTACACCTATTCATTAAAGTTCAGGTTTTCGATTATTCTCGGATATGTAATCGAAAGACAACGAGGGAAACGTCACGGAGGCTGGAAATCCAATACTATCGCAGAAGGTTATGTTCTGTTACTATAATATAATTGGCGTTAATCTATACTAATAATAAATCTGTAGCCGAAATTTTTCTGGTAATTTTCGATTTTCCAAAAATAATTGGTACTAACATATATAATTAACCACCCTGAAACCGAAAATCGCTTTTTTGAAATTTTTGTTTGTATGTCTGTCTGTCTGTCTGTATGTTTGTTACCTTTTCACGCGATAATGGCTGAACGGATTTCGATGAAAATTGGAATATAAATTAAGTTCGTTGTAACTTAGATTTTAGTATATATGGCATTCAAAATACTTTATTTAAAAGGTGGGTTATAAGGGGGCCTGAATTAAATAAGTCGAAATATCTCGCTTATTATTGATTTTAATGAAAAATGTTACATAATGAAAGTTTCTTTAAAAATAATTTACGATAAGTTTTATTCTATACAAAATTTTGATAGGACTGATATTTAATGAGATAAATGAGTTTTGAAATTACAATAACAACGCCATCTAAGGCGCTGTACTGAAATAAAAACAAATAACTTCGTCTATAAGGGGCCTTGGACAACATCAATCGAAAGCTATTAAACATAGCCTACAGAGAATGTTTCTGTGTTTGTATGAAGTAATATCGGAAGCTAATTAATTGCTTAATTATTATTTCACCATTGGAAAGTGTAGTTTTTCTAGATGGACATAATTCTACAATGTTATTACAGCAACTTCTGAAACATATAGCAAGTAATATAAAGTATACACATTAAAACTAAATGATATGTCAATCTTCATTAAACTATGGATGCATGTAATAACAATTAAGAAACATGTTAAAGGAATTTGTCATTGCACCAAATGATTGCTCTCTGTACCAAAATGACCGCATTTTAATTATTTAAATACAATTTAAATTAAGTAACATATTAAACGATTTATCCTTCTATGAAACACGAATGTTCCCTGGATCAAACGTCCTATTTTAATTATGTAATTACTTTATATTTATGTCTAACAGGTGCAGTGAAGCGCACGGGTACGGCTAGTGAAAAAATAATCTTCCTGTGTTGTGACGTTAAAATTCAGAGAATTTACTTTCAGTTTTATTAAAGAATGTTTAATAAAATTATTTGCATCACATGAAGTGAAATTCTGGTTATTCATAATTTCTTTATTTTTTTTTTCGTTCATAATTTCTTTATTTTGTTTTCGTTCATAATTTCTTCATTTTGTTTTCGTTCATAATTTCTTTATTTTGTTTTCGTTCATAATTTCTTTATTTTGTTTTCGTTCATAATTTCTTTATTTTGTTTTCGTTCATAATTTCTTCATTTTGTTTTCGTTCATAATTTCTTTATTTTGTTTTCGTTCATAATTTCTTCATTTTGTTTTCGGTGTTGTAGTGGTTTCTATATTACTCTCTGAACCGAAGTATACCAGGTTGAAACCAGGTAGAGGACGATGGAATTGAGTAGACCAAAACCTCTGTGTCATGTCAGGAGGTTCGTGACATACAGTTTTAACTAATATGTTGTAAAACTTTAGAAAATTAAAAAAACGTAAGAACATAGAAAAAGTTAATGTAAATATAGAGTAAATTTCGCTTTTTAAAATTACAGGCGCTTTTTAGCTCATACATGTTAAATGTCATTTTGTTTTTACATCTTTGTTTACGAAGTCAATACCGTATCATTCATTTATCTTACACTCTACCATTTTCCAGATATCTGTTTTAACTGCTGATATCTTTCTCCAAAACGCTGACGAAGAATTTCAATGTTCTCAGTAAATCAAACAAATCAACAGCAAATCTCGAAGCTTCCGCTGTCACTTGTTTCTAGCTGCTAGGCGACAATAATGAGTAAATTCTCTTCTTTTTTTTTTTTTTTTACTCGCAATAATAACGTAAGGACTAAACCAAACGAAATAAAAAATACGTATAATTAAAATTAATAGTTGTATGAAAGTTTTAAATGTCTTTAGGTCGGTCTATTTATTTCCCACAGATTTCCCATTTATTAGTTAGCACGCTGTGTAATAGAATCTTGCGATATTCTGTCGATCGTCATAACTATATTCGCGTCGCTGTTATTTCCGGCGTGACTTCTCCCTCTTTGCTTACGCCTTAGGAAATGAACGCTCTATAAAGTCTAGATGGGTAGTATCGTTCGCCATTTTTGTTCTTTCGTTGCTGAGCTACCAGACGAGGAATCTATTTGCCGCACCGTTAAACATTATCATATCGTAGCTCCTATGCTAATAGGAAATCAAACGCACTCTATTTGAGCGGCAAATAACGTCCTCGTGTGCTTTCTGCAAACGCCAACGAAAGAGCCAAAATGGCGGGCGATTGTATTAAGTATTTATCGAGCCTTAGGAAGTGCGTAACGTCATCAGCAGCGAGTCACAAGACCCACACGTTTAAATATAGCCGATTTGCAACGTGATTGGCTGCCGTAAAATAAGATCGACGGACTATAGAGTCTTTGCGTTTGGTTATTTTGAGTCGTTCAAAATAAAGAACATTTCTTTTCTGAAATAATTAAATTTAAAGTTTTGGTTACACATAACTCGTGCATTAACACAATTTCTACCAAATTATATAAATATACAGAATAAACTGTAATTAATGTCATTAATTTCATGGGGTTATTTTTTTAAATATTTCAAACAAAAAAGTTTAATACAATTTTGCTCCTTTTTATTTCTTTTAGAGATAAAAATTGTTTTATATGAAACATTTCGTAGCGTGTTTTGGGGAAGCCACTGATTAAATTCCCAATATGCTCAGTCAATTTAAGAGAGCAGTGTATTATGATAATAAATGATTGAAAGAATTTTTGTTTTGTCCTTTAAATGTACAGAAATTTGATCGTAACAAATGTAACTTTTCATTCTGAGAAAGAATTTTAAAATGTTACATTTGTTCGGATTAAATTTCTGCACATTTAAAGGACAAAACCGAAATTCCTTCAATAATGTATTATCATAATACACTGTTTTCTTAAATTGACTGAGCATATTGTAAATTAAATCAATGGCGTTGCCAAAACACGCAATGAAATTTGTCATATAAAACAATTATTTTTATCTCGAAAAGGAAGCAAAAACGTAATAAAATTGTATTAAACGATTTTGTTTTAAATATCTCTAAGAATAACCCCCTGAAATTAATAACATTACTTAAGGTTCGCCCTGTAGCCTATATTTATAATGTTGGGATACAATTTTCAGGAATATACTCCTCATAAAACCGTATATTTCTAGCGCGAGAATTGTCTATTAAATGTACGAGGTCACTCAATTAGTTGCAATTTGAAAGGACAGGGACCTCTCAAATTGCAGATTTAGAATTCACGGCGCCTCTTCCGACGGCCTTCACATGCCTTGTCATCGAACAACAGATGACAGCGTCTTGCCATCCTAACGGCAAACAACAGCCAACTTCTCGCCCCGTCCCGTGATCACTTGATCCGTCTCCCTCGCGTATGTGGTACCTAAGAGGTTACGTCCAATTTCGGCTTCCCCTTCAAAATTTTCTAGAGCTCCTTCAGTGGAGCAGCGTAACCCGGAGTGAGACTAGTGGCCAAAGGCTTGGAGCTCACATATTTAGTTTTGTACAGCCCCCAACCCCCTTGCAAGGACGCGTTTTGCGTACCTTTTAAATTTGTCCTCCCAATTCTCTTTCGATTTTTCCATTTTCGATTCGAAAATTAAAAAATGATAAAATTTGTCAGTATTCGACTATTTTCAGTAGCGTATCGCCTTAACTTTTCTTCATATTGTGTACATGTCCGGATCTGATTATTATTATTATTATTATTATTATTATTATTATTATTATTATTATTATTATTATTATTATTATTTAACTCGCTGACAAACATGTAGCAGAAATTTAGATAGACTCACCTACTGTACGCACTGAAAAATACCGATTCAGCTATTGCAGTGTGCTGGCTATATGTCAACAGCTGCTAACCTGGATGCAGTGTGATGACATGGAAGAATTAGTTAACATGCATACGTGTACCTATCACTAAACATAAATACGAAAGTTATAGAATAAATTTAGATGTTTAAAGTAAAAAAAAAAAAGAGTAATTGATTTATGGTAGTAAATTGTGAAAAGGAGCAGATAAATAAGATTTAAAGTCTTAGGGCCGTATTCATAGACATTCTTAGCGCGGGCTTCCGGTGGATGACCAGCGAACTAACGTTTTTCGTATTCATAAACCAGTGTTAGCGATAAGACATGATATGAATCGTGTACAAGTAACCAGTCGAAAGCCGGGGCTAGTTTAGCACGCTCGTAGCGCGGACTAGCGAAATGTCTATGCATAGCACCCTTAATGGTTATTACGATTGGTTTAAACATGAACTAAAACCAGATGTAAGTGCAAGTTTGAACCAATAAATTATTGAGATTTGAGATAAATTAATTAGTTTAGGAAATTGTATATTTATTATGTACAGGGACATCATTTTATTTTTACTTCAATTTTTATTGTACCTGCGTTTCTAAATGTACTTGACTCCCACCCCTTTCACTAATGTCCTTGCTACGTCAGTCACACAAACTTACGGCCGCTGTTGCTAGCAGTGAAATAAACAGTAGAGAGTACAGTGTGTTTCAAAAATATGTTGCATTTTCTATAGAAGAAAGAGCTTATATTATTGAAGTTTATTTTCACACAGGCATGGTGTGTAGCATAACTGAATTTATCTGTGTGGACTGAGCACAAGTGAAGATTACAGTACGGTATCCTATAATATGATGCTGTACTTAGAGCATTATTTAAACAAGAGTTTTGTTTTACTGTTTGTAGGTATGAAGGACGATGATGGAAACTGGAATTACAATATAACCGAATGTGAACGACAGTTTTTTTCACAATTTCCTGATTATATCATTACGGAATATTTTCGTAGAAATGTCATTCATCGGGTAGATAAATTTAGAGCAACAGAAAGAAAAAAAAGGTGTAATATGGTGACAGAAGATGCAGTAGAAGATGCTAGAGAAAGGATGCAGCGAGGTCCTAATAAATCGGTCAAGAAGTTAGCTGTAGAAATTGGGGTTTCTTACGGAAGTACTCACAAAATTCTCAGGAATAAATTAGGTTAGTAATATGCTGAATAAAGTAGACATTACATAATGAATATAACCGCCTGAAGAGTTGAGTTTTTGAAAAAAAAAATGTTACTATTCTACTGTTTTTTTGATAAAATACTGTAAAAGTAATGATCAAACTGAAAATCGTAATACTGTATTTCCCTGTAACATAAATGGATACACTACTTTTCTCTCCTCCTATAGCTAGTAAAATGATTTGTTTACATATTGCACTAGTAACACCAAACTCCTGTAATGGAAGGGGGTAACAGTGTTTCCGAGTATAGCCAGGTTAATGTTAAAAATGTTGGTAAAAATAAAGTGAGGTCCCTGTATAACTACTTTTGTATATAGATCATTTTTTTAAATTATTAAGTTTAGTACTTTTGTGAACTAATATCAATAAATCTATCACTATCACAATCACTATTATTATTATTATTATTATTATTATTATTATTATTATTATTATTATTATTATTATTATTATTTTGAACTTGGGATGCGGTAGTGTCACGATTAAGGTATTGCGCTACATACTGGAAGGTCATGGATTCGATTGCCAATGGAGTCACATTGATTTAATCCTTCCGACCGAACTATGGCCAAAGGGTTCATTCAGCACCTAGCAAAATGAGTTCCAAAGGGGGCGAACACGTACGATTTGCATCCCTACTGCTACTCAGTATCGATTTATTCGTGTGGTGATAACTTTATCCCGCCATTCTAGGAGCCTTCGGAAACCTATAATGGGATAGCTTTACCTCACTTTGAACTATAGACCTACACACAATATCTGGAAACATTTTCATTATCAGCTTCAAGCAATGGTTTGTAAAATGTTTTTTTTTTATCTGAGATGATTGAAAAAGTTTAATTTGTTGCTGTTCACAGTAATCGAAAACAATTTCGCCAACTCACGCAACCAGCATCTTGCAGGCAGAATTCCAATTGTGCAGCGGAAGTTCCACGTCGTACGTACCTGAAACAAAAGACAAACTCTTTTAACGCCTACAGATATCGGTACGGAATTATCTGGCCTCCACTTGTCCGCGGTGCAGGGTACAGACCGCCCACCTGCTGTGGCAGTCCGATCCAGAATTATGCAGTTTTATAAACGCTGTCTCTGTTGACTAGATTTACGTTTTAGTTAAAAGGTGGAAATTAAAAACAGATTGTTTGCAATTCTGTGGTCTTCTTCACTCAAATGCAATTTAATTTATTTTACAGTAAATTCGTGAACTTTCACATTAAACCATATGGAAATTCACGCTAATTTTCATTTAAATGTTGTGTCATTTCATATAAAATTTAACCTCACATTGCCAAGCTGAGTATGTCAGAGAAAAAAAAATGAATGTACTGACACATGCACACATACCTACACTGGGTAGAATGAGATGTTCTCCATCTATTTACAGGTCTGAATCACTGATTTTAACAGTAATAGGCCTACTTGCATATGTTCAAGTCAATTCAGAAAAATCAGAAAATAAACTTTATTTAGCCACTCAGCAATATTGAAGATATTTATTTATTATTTATTATGATTTGAATTTAAATATACAGAATACTTACTTACTGGCTTTTAAGGAACCCGGAGGTTAATTGCCGCCCTCACATAAGCCCGCCATTGGTCCCTATCCTGAGCAAGATTAATCCAGTCTCTACCATCATATCCCACCTCCCTCACATCCATTTTAATATCTTCCCATCTACGTCTCGGCCTCCCCAAAGGTCTTTTTCCCTCCGGCCTCCCAACTAACACTCTGTATGCATTTCTGGATTCGCCCATACGTGCTACATGTCCTGCCCATCTCAAACGTCTGGATTTTATGATTCTAATTATGTCAGGTCAAGAATACAATGCGTGCAGCTCTGTGTTGTGTAACTTTCTCCATTCTCCTGTAACTTCATCCCTCTTAGCCCCAAATATTTTCCTAAGAACCCTATTCTCAAATACCCTTAATCTCTGTTCCTCTCTCAAAGTGAGAGTCCAAGTTTCACAACCATACAGAACAACCGGTAGTATAACTGTTTTATAAATTCTAACTTTCAGATTTTTTGACAGCAGACTAGGTGATAAAAGCTTCTCAACCGAATAATAACACGCATTTCCCATATTTATTCTGCGTTTAATTTCCTCCCGAGTGTCATTTATATTTGTTACTGTTGCTCCAAGATATTTGAATTTTTCCACCTCTTCGAAGGATAAATCTCCAATTTTTATAGTTCCATTTCGTACTATATTCTGGTCACGAGACATAATCATATACTTAGCCTTTTCGGGATTTACTTCCAACCCTATCGCTTTACTTGCTTCAACTAGAATTTCCGCGTTTCCCCCTAATCGTTTGTGGATTTTCTCCTAACATATTCACGTCATCCGTTTAGACAAAATATAAGAATACAGAATATAGGGTAAACTAGGGTCTGTTGGACACGTGGCTACTTCCGTCATTGACTTCTAGCTGAATGTGGTGCCCACAAGTGGCGTGGTAACACGTTAAAGTACGAAGTGTCCAACATGCCCGACTGTCCAACAGACCCTAGTTTACCCTAATTACAACTACAGAAATAGAAATAAAAATAATACAATCAATAGTCTATAAAAAAAGAGATACAAAATACAATAAAAAAGGAACTAAAATTAAAATTACAGCTACAGTGAAATTATATAATATAATAGGCCTATATTAATATTAAGAGGAATATTGAAAATGAAATAAAATAGGAAATAAAAATTAAAATAACAGCGGCAATGAATTTATATAATGTAGACTAATATTAACATAGAGAAGAATAGTACTGTACGTGAATAAAGTAGGGCAATTTATAATTTAATTTATAATAAGTTCCAAAATTATAGAATACAAATATAATATAGGCTGATAATTCATACACATAGGCTATAAATTTATTTAATCAAATTGAAGACATTTATATTCTGTAACATCCACATACAATCTATACTTCGGTCCATAATGTCTGACAGGAGAAGTAAACATTGCCGGCGGAGGAGGAGAGAAATATAATTGCTATTCAACCAATGACAGAGATCTTATTCCACGCTTGTCTTGAAGTTTGGCGGTGGTAGAACGTTTCAGACCGCCCAACTTCAAGTCAAACGCGAAATAAGATCTCTGTCATTGGTTGAATAGTAATTATATACTTCTCTCCTCCTCTACCGACAATGTTTACTTCTCATGTCAGACATTATGGAACAAAGTATAGAAATCTTAGTTAAAAAGTCAGAAGTAGGCTAATGTCATTTATAGGAAAATATGCCATTAGATCTAAATAACAATAAAGAAGTTTACAGAACAAGCAAGTCATTGTAATTAATAGAACTAGTTTCTTGTGAATACCAAATTCAATAAGAATATTATACAAAACTTCTCTCTTAACCGAGTCATATGTCTTTTTGAAATCTATGAATAACTGATGTACTGTACCCTTTTACTCCCATATTTTCTCCAATATCTGTCGAATACAAATAATCTGATCAATAGTCGATCTATTACGCCTAAAACCGCACTGGTGATCCCTAATAATTTCATCTACGTAAGGAGTTAATCATCTCATAAGAATATTGGACAAAATTTTGTACGTCGTCAACAAAAGTGATATTCCTCGAAAGTTACTACAGTTAGTCTTGTCCTCCTTCTTAAAAGTAGGTACGATTATGGACTCTTTCCATTATTCTGGTACAATTTCCTTTTCCCAAATAGCAAGTACAAGTTTATAAACTTCGCTAGATAATGCGCTTCCACCCTCTTGTATTAATTCTGCTGAAATTTTGATCGATACCCGGAGACTTGTACTTTTTCAGATTTTCTATCGCAACTTCGATAGTAAAATGTTATACTGGAAAAAAAAATTCGAAGTTTCCATATATGGCGATTTGTGCAACAAAATCCTGAAAATATCTATAATATACGCAGAAACACCCAAAATATTCTAATATGTGCAATATTAACTATGCATATTCGTAATCACAGGTTCAAAACTTATATATATAACGGTTTTTGTGCGAGATCGTGCGTATTTGCTTGCTTTCCGCACACAACCAATACGCGGTAAGTGTGAAATACCACATTCAGTATTCCCAACGTAACACACATAACAATTTCCCTCTTCTTACCGCTTAAGCGCGACATTCATTTTACTGCTTTAGGCTTTTAACATATTATTTTTAGAGACGTTTAACATAGTAATAATTATAAATTGGAAACTTACCACTGCAATTTCACCTAAATTGCACTGTTAATTATTGTTTTTAAATATTTGCAAAAATTAAATAAACTCTACAACACCACAAAAGTTACTGCATTTGTAATGCAAGTAACATTAAGGAAGCCGTGAAAAAATCAACAATATTCCAGATGCCGATGTTATTACTGCAATATGTTATATAAATAATATTGTTAAAATATTAAAATGAAAAATAAATCATTACATAACCTTACCGTTTGTTTTAAGTTCGCATTTATAGACTGAGGGAAAAAAAAGACAGACGTATATCACGGCCTGCTGGAATATAGTAAACACAGAAAACATTTTATAGCAACAATGTTGAAGATAGATATTTTAGTTTTTAAAAGTTGCCGTCTTTGAACAGAAACCAAGATGGAGATTTCATTGCAACTAATTAGAAATTCCTCTTTCAGGTATGTAATAAACTATCTTCGCACAAAATAATGTACGATACACGAGCGGTATGTTTGTTTTCATGTTCTCAGAAATTAAAAAGGCTCAACTACGTTTCGCTTTTTCAATCTTTTCCTCGAACATGAAAACATCAACATACCGCTCTTGTAACGCATATTACTATTGCATGACTTTCAAAGAGCCTGTAAATAAATGCATTTGCATGTGAATTGTGGCCCTACTGATGACTCATGGTTTGGCGTTTGTGCAAGACTCTTTTGTTGGAGGTGGAGAAGAATGTTGTTTCCGAATAAAAAGAAGTCGAGAAATTAATTTCTCCTAGACTCAACATTATCGGAAATTCATCTGTCTCCATGAAACTTCGGGACCAATTGACTAATCAATACTCAGGTTGACTCTGCAGTCGGCGGGCAGAATGAAAAAATGAGGGGATCTTGCGGTTTGTGTTAGAAAGAACGTCACCGGGGGCTGGGTTGTGGTTGGGGTACAAAAAGGGGTAGACTAATCCCACCCCTCCGACACCCTTTAATCCCCAGAATCCCTTAGCAATCACCACACCATCCGTACGCCATTATCTCCACCCCTATCTGTCCAGTCGGCGAGGCGTCGGGACGCCCTTTAATGAAGGAAAGCTTCTTTCTTTACCACCAGCGACCTCTTGCTGCGCCGGGCTACTCAACAGAACGACTTCTTGCGATTTATGTCCGTCTTCAGAGTAAAGCTTATGCTGCATCTACTTCTACATCCGTCATAACAGAAAACGGATGTAGGTAAATTCTCATTTTTAAATGGAACTATAAATGATTGGAATGTCCTAACTGCAGCGGCTTTTAAGGAGATTCAAGAATAACTTAAAAAGTTGTGTATAAAGTGCAAATTAAAATTAAGGTGACATTTAACATTTAATTTTTTAAGGTGACATGTATTTATTTAGCCTGACGAGGTACTTCCTTGGTTTGAATTGTAAATTATTTAAAAATAGCGTGTAAGAGGGCCTTAGACTAGAAATGTTTAGTGTAAATGTAGTTCTGTTTATAAGTATGCATAAGGGTGTAATTATTTGACTTATTTGAACTGTTGTATCAGTGAAGCGAGGCGAGTCAGTGAAGTTATGGTTTTACAGTGCAGTGAACAGTTCCCATCAGTGATAATTTATAGCGTCAATGAAATGTGTTCTATAGTGTGAGTGAAATGTTATAGTGTGTCAGTGAAATGTGTCCTAAAGTGTCAGTGAAATGCGTCATAGTGCCACTACAGTGAGTGAGATGAGAGTACAGTGAAAGACTATTGAAACTTATGTAGGGCCTATACATAATTATGTAGGTTGTATTGTAAAATTAGGTATTTTATTTATGTTTTATTATTATTGTGTTAAATTGTATTGTGTATTGTAAATTTTATTGTGTATACCACTGCCACCGGGTGCTTGCCCACTTGCAGTGTACATACATACATACATACATACATACATACATACATACATAATAGTAGTAGACCTAATGAGTGGTGTGAATGCTACTTTTGTATATAAGAAGACTACCCAAACAACAGATTAATTTTATAAGTCTGAAAACCTCAACAACAGACACCAAGTTTTGCAGACACTGTGTACGCTATACATTTTTGGTCTTACTAAAAAAAACTCTTATACAAACGTTTAGCTGTCTTATACTTATACAATGACTAGCTCGTTTATAAGTCGTGTGTAAATTCCTGACTAATAATCACTACATACGTCGTGTATAACAGTACAACTGTTACACAGCTACGTCATAGTTTCGTCATTACTTCATTACGAAAGCTAACAGAATATCTGAAGTTCTCTATTGCATCCGGTAGAGCGCTCTAGTGTGCCGTGTTAAGTATCGATAGTGCCACACTGGCTCTAATCGATTACCACACTATATTTTGATCAAAGAGTATAAGCTACAGCAATATTATTCTCATTATTCTGTGCTCTTTGGTTTGTTCTTCTGTGGTTACAAGGCAATCATCATCATAAAATGACAGTCGATACGAACTGCTGTTAGAGGGGCGGCCATTTTTTTCTATATACAACCCTTAAGGAAAGGGTTTCGTGTATATAACTATTGCAAAGCAATTCCCATTGTATAGTTACAGGATGTTTATAAATCCATCGCTTATGCAAGGATTATTAGTAACGTTTTCTGTCTCAATTCTGTATAAGTCTCGAATAAAAACTATACACGGTTTATTAGTAAGACCGTTAAAATATTTCTCGAAAATATTGACTATTTAATATAGCACTCACAGTAACAATATAATTATTCTATATGTTTCCACTTAAAAGTTATTCTAAAAATAATTCATACTTACTTACAAATGACTTTTCGAAAACTCGGAGATTCACTGCCGCCCTCACATAAGCCCGTCATCAGTCCCTATCCTGAGCAAGATTAATCAAGTCTCTACCATCATATTCCACCTCCCTCAAATCCATTTTATATTATCCTCTCATCTACGTCTCAGCCTCTCCAAAGGTCTTTTCCCCTCAGGTCTTCTAACTAACACTCTATATGCATTTCTGGATTCGCCCATACGTGATACTCGCTCTGTCCATCTCAAACATATTTGGGCTAAGAGGGATGAAGTTACAGCAGAATGAAGAAAGTTACACAACGCAGAACTGCACCTGACAGCAGCTATAAAATATTTTTCGATTATGTTTTTGTGAACTAATTGGATGCCATGAGATTTGCATAGCTTTCACATGGACACTATGAGAATGAATCTTTTTTTGCTTGAGGCAGACACCTGAGTATTACACTTTTTGTTAATAAAGTGTGAAGTGAGTTCACAAATCTTGTAACATCCGTGACGGATTTTTTTTTTTCATTTTCTGAAATAATAATAATAAATTTTATTCAACAACTTTTTTTTTGTAAAATAATACTGATCTTCTAAATTGATTCTAATAATAAAAGTTGACAAAAGCCATTTCATTTTCAATATATAGAGTTTGAAAATAGTAAACATGTAACATCCGTGACAACTGGAAAGGCTGATCAAGCTATCTAAAGAATTTTATAAATATCCTGTCACTCTTTTCCCCTCTTTCTCTCCTTCATAGTTATTTTTCTCTGAATAGCATAACATTGCGTATTAAAACCTTACTATAAATAGAAATGGCTCTATTACAATTGCGACATGATACAGCACATGCGTCTCTTAATACGGAGAGAAACAGACAGTGGACGTGAGATCTTGAATAGCCAAGAACGAACCTATACTGAATTTCTGAACTGTGTTCACAATAATAATTATTTTAATACCGTTATATAAATTACATTAGAGAGTTTCCGCACCTTCGACTCGCGCTAAACATCTAACTCTATGTTGACGTCAATAGTGACGTATTTGGTGGCGTATGTTCACGTTTGTAAAACGTCGGAAAAAGTCGAGAGGAATCGGTGCACATGTTCCTTTAACGTATGTCTCGTGTTTGTTATTTCTCTTACACCATATTGCTCACTCCGTTAACATTTATCATGTCGTAGGTTCTATGGTTGTTAACAAATTGCGGTGTAATTGTTTTTTAATTGTTAGCTCAATGTCTAAGGAAAGAATAGAAAAAAAAATCGAACAGAAAACTTTTTTGGAAAGTTAGGAAAAAAATATTAACTTCCATGTGACCTGTTCAGAATAGATATTACGCCTACATTCCTCTAAAAATTGGCAAGCGACAAACTATTTTATTTTTCACGATAGATTGGGGTCAAAGCGAAAGAAATGTTGAGAAAGACTGGAAATTACTTCTAAAATGGTCGCTTTTCAAAATCTTTACTGGTTTCCGAGTTACCAGGAATTAAACAAAGGAGCGTTTTCGATTGGCGGAGTACTCAAAACCCAACCTTTATCTATTGGCATCTCAACGAAAAATTGTTTTCTGGGCCTTCTTGTACTTCTGCCTGAATAATTTATCCATCTTGAGCTGATCTGAGTAAACGAATATTGTCCACAGTGGTAAACCTCAAACGAGATGCCACATTTTAACACAGAATCAGGCCTACGGTAAAATTCATTCGTCAACGTTATCCGCCTAGAGAAAGCGGGTCCACTATTGAAATAACGTGAGGTGAATGGCTCTGATTGGCTCTTTCATCAATGACGTCAACATAACGTTAAGCGTTTAGCGTATCAGGAGAGTGCGAAAACTCTCTATAATCCCTCTTCTTCTCTCTCTTTCCTAGAAACCATGGATTAACTGAATCTTTTGGTTTTATTCAGAAAAATATCTGGAGCTAAAGAGGATTCCACGTTAAGAAAAAGTCATTGAGCATATGGGGCTATTCCATCAAATGACCAGTTGCCATAGAAACGCATACCTACCACACAGCTTCTACAATGTACTATGCAAAGTCCATAAAATTAATGATTTTTTCTTAACGTGGAATGCTCTGTATACACTATTCTATACCTAACAAATCGGCATTAGAAGTGTCAAACTGTAACAAAAGTAATAATAATAATAATAATAATAATAATAATAATAATAATAATAATGGCTTTATTTAATCTGGCAGAGTTAAGGCCGTAAGGCCTTCTCTTACACTCAACCAGGATTAAAACTTGCTTACATAGTTCAACATACAACTGGATCGGAATTAAGTAATTATATACTGATACAATTTAGGTACATAATGAGATCTACAGAAGTAGTTACATAAAAATTTACCTCATAAAATAAAAATAAACATAGTGGAATACATATTAATGTTGTTAGAATCAAATACGAATCACATAAAAACAGAAGCCGATAATTCAATAAAAAATGTACACATTAAAAAGAAAAATAAACACATTAATATACATATTAATATTAGATTACAATTAAGTAGGATTCACATAATTAAACCAGAAACCGACAATCCAATAAAATGTACACAAAAATAGAGTAATAATAAAAAACAACACAGTGGGATACATATTGGCGGTAAGTGGTAAATAAACACGATTTACATGATTACACAATAAAAATAAATAGGCCTACAGTGGAACACATTCCATTAAGCCGATAATTCAATAAAAAATGTACACAGTAAAAATAAAAATAAACACATTAATATACATATTAATATTAGAGTACAATTAAGTGGGATTCACATAAATAAACTAGAAACCGACAACTGAATAAAATGTACACAAAATATAGATTAATAGTAAAAAACAACACAGTGGGATACATATTGGCGGTAAGTGGTAAATAAACACGATTTACATTACACAATAAAAATAAGAAACAAAAAATAAATAAAAATAAATACAGTGGAACACATTCCATTAAATATTTGCAACGCGTTAGGTCTGGCAACTCATCATAAGATATTTTTCTAATTTACATTTAAAGGAAATTAAAGTTCGGCAGCCCTTGACTTCTGGCGGTAGAGAATTCCAGTGACGAGAAGTAGCAACAGTTAAAGATGAAGAATAAAGAGATGATGTGTGGAGTGATATTTCTAGCGTGTTATATTGTGACCCAGTATTTAAGTTATGATAACGAGAAAGACTGTGGAATCGGACAGATAAGTAAGAGGGAGTAGAGATGTGCAAAATTCGGTATAAGAGAGAAAAGTAGAGACAATGATGCGTTTGTAGTCTATTTCTAATGGTTGGAGAGACAGAAAATGCACAAGGAATTCTCAGGTATGTTAGAAGGATCCGACGTGGATACCAAACCACATATTACGCTTTGGGTGTTACAAGTCCCTCCAATTTTAACAATTTAGAGTTGCACAATCGAGGCTCTTTCTGCTTAAATGCGCCACATTCTCTGCTTAATGATAATCACTGTTTGAAGAGGTTCACACAAAGAACCGACCGCCACTCGTATGCTGAAGGCGTTATCCCGTAATGACTGTAATTCGAAGACGATGCGAAGGGACCTTGATATCCCTAAACATAGTCATTACGGGAACGACTCGAACAACAAACTTCACCCGTTCCGGAGTGATTAATGATCATAAAATTGAGTTGTTAGTCCCGCATCTCGGGATGGATGTGGTGTGAAGCGCTCTTTATTAAAACTGAACCACGTTTAACCCTTTGAGCCAAGTTGGTTTTTCCGAGCACCACCTGCCACTGACTGCTGCCTACACATAATAATTAATGTAGCAATATAATACGTTAATATACTTCTTAGAGAACTTAAATTTCTTCCTTTCAGGTAAAATAGCATCTAAAGACTCTATAAGTAATTTATCAACATGCTATGTATGCTTTAGCTCGTAGCTACAAATCAGCGGAACCAGGTTAGATTCTAGACAGGGAAGAGAAATTCACTTGGACGAGTTCTTCCTAAGAGTAGTAGTAGGGTTTAAGAAGGGCGCGTCACCTACTATGGCTATTTGCACCCTTATCTAAAATTCCTAATAAAACAAAGACATAAATAATATAATAATCAGAGTGCTAAAAGAACTAAAAAGCGTTGTCACGGTAAAACGAGGCACACAAATGCAGTATACACAAGGTGATTTGTACAGAATCATAAAATTGAGCAATTCTACGACCCTAGGTGGTATTCAAGACGAACAAATAGAATAATAAAACTAAGGCCACCAGAGATAAGCTGTGTATCACATTTCAAAAACAATAAAATTTTATAAAATATTCGGATGTATGCAGTCCGAACTGCCAACAATGTAAAATCAAATATAAAACAACAAATGTAACCTCCGGATGTAAAGGGTCCGGAGGATAAGTAAAACGGGACATTAAAAAACTAAATCACCTTATCCAAACCTGTATTCGATAAAAATCTCAGAACTGCATTTGTACAATTAAAATCATTTCCAAGAGCGTCACGTAGTGTAGGCCGAATTCCATATTGCCGGCGGACACAGTCATATTTTCTGCAACGCAATAAAAAATGTTCCACCGTAAGTGGAACACGGCACATATCACACTCCGGCTGAGGCTCGCCACGTAGGAGATGGGCTTCCGAAGATTTTTTTTTTCAAAACTGTAATGTTAATATCAGGTAATCCTACAACGAATGCTGAATTTGTCTCGTTAAATTATGATTTCGCTACAACCAATTTCATCGACGCTATATAAAGACTATAATTAAAACAATATTGTTAAATATAATAACTTATAAAAATAACAATGATCATCATAAAAGGGCTCACTTACTCGAAAATATAATAATAATAATAATAATTTATTTTATTCATTTATTGACATATGTTTGCGAGTCAACAACCGTTGATGAATTAGCACAATAAAAAACAAATAATGCAAATGTTGTAATAGTATTACAGCTTAAGAACGGTGAAGTGAATGAAGAGAAAAAGAAAATCTACGAGCCCACGATTCAGTACCTATTAGCAAATACAATATTGAAAAAATCAGTTAACGGTCTCTTCTTCGGAGCGAGAGGCACCATTCTGAAAACCTTTGTAAAGTGAAGGAAAAAATACAAGCTGAAGAGAGATCTTCAAGATGCCATCGTCACCACCTTAACAAAATTTTCTGTAGCGATATTTCGCCAGCATCTTTATGGCGTACACTCAAATTAAATTGTACTAGGTTTTATTTTTTTCTCCTGTGTCAATCTCTTTTGTTTGAAACCTGCTTATATGATCACGTAACACCATCCCTCGAAATGTTGTCCTGGCTCCGTCTAGAAGATCGTAGGAAAATCCACTGTATTTCCCTTCTCTTTCACATATTGCATTTCTCCACTCCTGTCTATCTTGCGTCTCGTTTTCAAAATTTATCCACCCATCATAACCTAGACACACGATCACAACACTCCTCAATATTATCCATTCCCTCCCCCCGAACATCCTCATATTCATCTTCTTTCACTGTGGCTGTTCCTCGGCTTTGGAATTCCCTACCGAGTAATGTCAGGGGCTGTCAGACATCAAACCAATTTAAGAATAGGCTAACGAAATATTTTTCTAACAATTCTCGTTGACAAATATAGCTTTTACAAGCTTCTCAATGTTTAATGGCTATATATATATATCACAAAATAAATATTTAAATTATCTCATTATTATTATTATTATTATTATTATTATTATTATTATTATTATTATTATCATCATCATTATTTCTTACCAATGTTTATTATTGTCACACTAACATTACTTCTCCAACTTTCATTATTTACTTTCATGTTGTTTTACGGTCTAGATATTAATGTAATAATTATGTAAGCAATTGTATTCAATTAGAATTAGAGTCTGGCTGGGCGGAAGAGAAGGCCTACTGGCCTTAGCTATGTCAGATTAAATAAATAAATTAATATTATTATTATCATTATCATTATTATTATTATTATTATTATTATTATTATTATTATTATCATCATCATTATTTCTTACCAATGTTTATTATTGTCACACCAACATTACTTATCCAACTTTCATTATTTACTTTCATGTTGTTTTATGGTCTAGATATTAATGTAATAACTGTGTAACCCAGCGTTGTCAGACACAGCCTAAACGGAGCGGTGCGCTCCACTATAACTTGTTGCGTGCTCCGGTGCTTCCACAGACATAAGCAAGTTCACGCTCCGACTGGACGTCTCTAGCACCACAACCAGTTTCGGAGCTTACAACTCTGACACTACTGGTGTAACCAATTGTATTCAATTAGAATTAGAGTCTAGCTGAGCGGAAGAGAAGGCCTACTGGCCTTAGCTATGCCAGATTAAATAAATAAATAAATTATTATTATTATTATTATTATTATTATTATTATTATTATATAATTTTTCATTTTAAATTTTATTATGAGCTATTTTGGGTCAGACTATAAAAAATATTAATAAAAATTAAAATGATCAAGTATTCCTCCTGGTAAAATTAAAACAAAATTAACATATAGTGGAATTAATGTAGAAAAATAAAATTATCTAAAGTTAACAAAGTATATACTACAATTTAAATCGCTTAAAAATTGGTCACTACTGTACATTAAATAATAATAATAAAAATAGTAATAATAATAATAATAATAATAATAATTATTATTATTATTATTATTATTATTATTATTATTATTATTATTATTGTTATTATTATTATTGCCATTGCTATTATTATTATTATTATTATTATTATTATTATCATCATCATCATCATCATCATGAACTGGACTTTTAGATACTAAAAGCTAATATTCCAACTACCTATTTTTATAAACGAGCACTCTGTATAAAATAGTACCGCTTGGTTTGAAAGCTGTAGTGAATTGAAGCGGATGGCTCACTGTTGGTTTGCACATTAATATTAATAAAAAATGAATAACAAATACATTACTATTACACGTAGCTTACTTATATTTAATAGTACATTATGCAACGAGCCTATAATGAAGGCAATTAAGAAGTGAGTATGGATATTTATGAAACGAGCGCAAGCGAGTTTCATAATTTTCATACGAGCTTCTTAATTACCATTATAGGCGAGTTTCATACGACTTTTTATGCTCGACCATATTTCTAACTTGATATTATTAATTTTATTGTATCTGGCCTGGAGCAATGTCCCGTATGTTGTGAGATGTGCGCAGACGCGAAAGTATTGATTTTTTCCGAGGAACAGATGTCCACAGTGACCTTGCTAGGCCATAAGAACCTACAGAGATAACATTGAAATTAAATTAGACATTGAAAAACGAGATGACAAATTGAATTTATTTGAATATTATTTACAATTAACGCTAATTATTATAGTAACAGAACATAACCTTCTGCGACAGTATTGGATTTCCAGCCTCCGGAACTTTTCGCTAATTCTCTTTCGATTGCATATCCGAGAATAATCGATACTTGCGGTTTTATAACGGTAGAAAGCTGACCTGTCATTGGCTGAACAGTTGTAACCTGAGTCGTCATTGGCTGAAAGACCTGACCTTTAATGAGTAGGTGTACTTTAATGACATGCATTAAAGGTCTGCTACCAGGTGTATAATTACTACATTTCGGCATGGTCGAGCATAAAAATATTAACAACATTGTGGTTTTCATTATAAGAATTCAAAGTTCTTCAAGAACTGAAATTGTATGCTTCTTATAAAAGCGTTATATCCGAGGAACTTTTCTTATGAAAGCTAAGCATGATATACAAAAACGCGATGCAGATGAAATATCTGAGTAGCCCGGCGTTTTCTCGCTTTATTTTCCCATTTTCTTCCCTGGTTGCAACATTTTCTGTGGTTAACAACGAGAGTCTATTCGCAGTTTCCTCTGCACTAACTCTCCTTAGGGTCTCATTTATTTTTTTTCTCCTTCGAGTTTTATTCCAACCTTCGACTCGCAGCAATTTTCTCACTCCCAGACAGCATCCTGCTCCATGCAACCAATTTACTCGCCTCCCCCTCGTTTCGTACATAGCTCAGGTACAAGATATAAGAGCTTTGTTCTGCAGTCTCCATCTACAGTTACAAGACACTGGGGGTGAGGTGGAGAACAAGTCAATAATATCGATGCATTATTATCACTAGCCCTGTTAAAACTTACGGCACCACGGGGAACGCGGGATAAATTACAACGGATTTCAACTCACATAGAACTGAGGATGATGATAATGATGATTAGATTTATGATGACAATAATAATAAAGATAATGTCCATAAATGTCCATTTTCGTAGACTATTACACTTTTACTACGTCATAGGCCTACTACTTTTGATCAGTAAAACTGTATGGAACGACGTATTTCAACCAAACATGGCTCCTTATTTTACAATTTCTATCATCTCCTAGCATTTATTTTATAACACAACTCTGGGCCATAAGCTTGAAACGGTGGAACCAAAAAGGTGTACTAGCAGCGTATTCCGAATCTCACCGGTCCGGTGGCATCAATGACGTCACGTTGCAACGAAAATAAGGAACAAAACTGCTGGAAGAATCGATGCTGTCATGGCGACTGTGTAAGTGGTTATCTGTGCTACGCTAGCAAAATTTTGCGAAATTTCCGTACTGCTATCTCGTTGAAATAAAAGAGATCATAAACAATTTATTTCTTGAACGGGTAGTAATAACTGGTCCGTTAACATGTTCGCTCATAAGCCATTAACATATTGTTTTTTACGTTCTGCTCATTACAAACAATACAGCAGAACTAAAGCAGAACACACCGCCATGACACAACAGTGCACGATGTCATTCGTCTGCTAATTCCCGCCCTATACAAGAACCAATCAGATTCACTGATGGCGGCTGATGGAGCCTTCCACCACCTCTGCAAGTTAATGGCACCGGCGCGACACCGGTGGAGCATCAATGACGTCATCGGTGGAATTCGGAACACCGTGATGCCATCGGATTGCTCACCGGTGAGATTCGGAATACGCTCTAGTATGGCCGTCAAATTACTCATAGTTCATCTCTTTTTCCGGTGTGTTTATCAGCTGTTTTGTTCATATTATTACGATTACAAATTATTTCATGTTGTGAATATTTCAAAAGTGTAGTCAAGTTTAACAAGTGTTACTTTTTTTTTTTAAATAAGTTAATATTCTGCTCGGCTCAACTGCAGAATATGTCCGCTGATATGTCCCCCTATACTTTAACATGTGAAGAAGTGCCAACATCCTTCTTGATAAAAGAAAATGTGGAAATGAAGTGTTCAATCCATGTCACAACCGTAACACTTTTAATAAATATACAGTGAAATTTACATTGATACAATAATCTGCTAGTAGTCCTGTTACCTCCACATCCATTCTAAACCTTTTACGTATGGCCGAAACTGATAGTAGCAATTGTATATTTGGCGATTGGCGGTATTTCGCGGAGGATTATGGGGCATGGAAGGTGTAGTTTGACGTCATATCCGTCGCACCGATATCAAGCATATTTGCTTGAAGTCCCTCTTTTCTTTTTATCCTCTCAGTTATAACCTCTCCAGCATTTGTTTTTTTTATCACATCCCTAGCATTTGTTTTTTGTTTGCCAACAATGTACTTTCAATAATTAAGGCGTTTAGTTGCAAAATCAGATACATCACTAAAACATAATTTTTCAGTATGAAGGAAAAACGTTTGCAAGGCACTAAGGATTTGCAACCAATACTATTTTTCATCATACAAATCCATGTGAAGTATCTGGCTTTGGGGCGTAACAGTGCTAATCCAGTTGTAGAATCCTATGAAGGTATGAAATATAACATTAACTCGTTTCGAAAAAAAAGTGATGTATCTGATTTTGCACCTACACGCCTCAATTGTACCTTTTAAAATGATTCATGTTTATTTCACCATCTTTAATAAATTGAAACTTATCTGTCGTTTATCTTGTTTATATTATTTAGGTTACGTTATAGCTTCTGCTGTATGAGATTATGAATAGTCACGTATCAGAGATTGTTTAATATACTGCATATTGATAATTAAAATGGAATTCAACTGTTTTAATAAAAATTAAACAGAATCAACAAATATATATATATTTTTATATGTATATATATTTTAATGTACCGAAGTACATATGATATTTCCATGCAGATGTTCTGCGTCATAATATGATGAAAGAATGATGTATCCGGCGTGGCTTAGTGGATAAAGCATCAGCACGTAGAGCTGAAAACCCGGGTTCAAATCCCGGCGCCGGAGAGAATTTCTCTCCGTTCCATCACTCTTTCATCATATGATGACGCAGAACATCTGCATGGAAATATCATATGTACTTCGGTACATTAAAATATATATGATATGCGTAATAAATCACTTTGTGATTTAAGACGGCGCCTATACCGTCAGATCCCGGCCAACCAGTCACTCATTCGAGTGCACCTCAACACATGTATGGACTTCGGTCCTGCGTTCATAGACATCTATGACGTAGTGCAGAGGGCGGCCACTAGAGGGAACCCATGAGATGGAGCTTAATCTGAGACGATTCTAACCGGCGTCGGAGTTGTATCCGGCGTGGCTTAGTGGATAAAGCATCAGCACGTAGAGCTGAAAACCCGGGTTCAAATCCCGGCGCCGGAGAGAATTTTTCTCCGTTCCATCACTCTTTCATCAGAATCAACAAAGCTTTCTTGATTAGGAATCGTCCAAGAGTTCAATGAAGAGTGCATAGTTGGCATAACTGATAACAAGAGAACAGCTCATCATAACACACTACTGCCATCTAGCGGAATATTTCTAATGGTAAGATGGTATAATAATACATTTTCAAGACAGTTTAGAATTTTAGCAACCTAAGTCAATTGATAATTTATTGTATTAGAGTACTTTATTTCTTCTAATCTTTATATACTTTCTCGTAATCGTGTAATAGTCAACTAAATTCCACTGGAGCTTTGATTTTCTCTAGATAAATCAAAGCTTTAGTGACATTTACTGCAGATTATTATCATATCACAGTCTAGTATGTACAGGCACGAAGCTTGAGTTGTGAGGGTGCTAGGAACAATAGACTGTGACGGTACTATTTCGTATTGTCTGTAATGAGGCGATATTAGCGATCCTAGTGGTTAGCAACTATCTATGGATGCATATTTACTACGTATTGAGCTTCGTGACTGTATATAATAGACTGTGATGATATTCTCAAACTGAAATACATTTTGCCGCAGAGAAAAACATTTGAGTGTCCTCAATCTTTCATTTATTCATTCGTAGTGTTCTTCCCAATGCCAGGTCTTTCACTGCAAACACACCATTCTCCAATCTTTCTTATTCTCCACTTTCCTTTTAGTCTCCGCATATGATCCATGTATCTTAATGTTGGATGTTCATCTCATATCTTCTTCTGCCCCGAACTTTTCTCCCGTTCACCATTCCTTCCAGTGTATCCTTCAGCAGACAGTTTTTTCTTAGCCAGTCTCCCAGTCAAATTCTTTTTCTCTTCCCGATCAGTTCTGCATTATTATTTCATCCACTCTTTCTAGTACAGCTTCATTTCTTACTCTGTCAATTTCACACACTCCATTCTTCAGCAAAGCCTATGACCTATACACATTTCAAACGCTTCTAGCCGCTTCTCTTCACTTCGTCGTAATGTCTATGTTTCTGTCCCATGCACTGCCACACTGCTATATCACGAACTGTCTTCTTTCGCAGTAGCTGACACTGAAGGTAACGTGGAGTGGAATCTATTCCAGTCACATGCTAAGTTTCAGGCTCTCGACGTGTGTCTGGAAATTCCCTGGTGATGATGCACGTTGACAGCAGACGCTCTGCATGTGCGAATGCATCTGTTGCATAACAGAGAAACTTCCTTTCATTTCAAAGAAACTCTAGAAGCTGAATTCAATGCTTGTACCTTTCATACAAGGTCACACAGTACCCAAAAATGTTAATTCTGTATGTATGTATATATATATATACTACTACTGGCTTTTAAGGAACCCAGAGGTTCATTGCCGCCCTCACATAAGCCCGCCATTGGTCCCTATCCTGAGCAAGATTAATCCATTCTCTATCATCATATCCCACCTCCCTCAAATCCATTTTAATATCATCTTCCCATCTACGTCTCGGCCTTCCCAAAGGTCTTTTTCCCCCCGGCCTACCAACTAACATTCTATATGCATTCCTGGATTCGCCCATACGTGCCACATGCCCTGCCCATCTCAAACGTCTGGATTTAATGTTCCTAATTATGTCAGGTGAAGAATACAATGCGTGCAGTTCTGTGTTGTGTAACTTTCTCCATTCTCCTGTAACGTCATCCCTCTTAGCCCCAAATATTTTCCTAAGCACCTTATTCTCAAACACCCTTAACCTATGTTCCTCTCTCAAAGTGAGAGTCCAAGTTTCACAACCCTAAAGAACAACCGGTAATATAACTGTTTTATAAATTCTAACTTTCAGATTTTTTGACAGCAGACTGGATGATAAAAGCTTTTCAACCGAATAATAACAGGCATTTCTCATATTTATTCTGTGTTTAATTTCCTCCCGAGTATCATTTATATTTGTTACTGTTGCTCCAAGGTATTTGAACTTCTCCACCTCTTCAAAAGAAAAATTTCCAATTCTTATATTTCCATTTCGTACAATATTCTGGTCACGAGACATAATCATATACCTTGTCTTTTTGGGATTTACTTCCAAATCTATCTCTTTACTTGCTTCCAGTAAAATTCCCGTGGATTTTCTCCTAACATATTCACGTCATCCGCATAGACATGCAGCTGATGTAACCCATTACATTAAGAAAAATAAAATAATATAAGCAATATCGTATCATGATTTCACTAAAAATATTTGTGAGTGCAACACTTTGGAAGCAACAGATTTATAAAAATTAAAATTCGTGAATATTAACAAGAAATATAATATCGAGGCACATTAAATAGAGAACAGACAGAGACAGACCCTGTGGAAAACCACTTACACTTCTGTTTACATGTTACCACGAATGAAGTCATCGTATTAACAGAAAATGTGACCAAATTTCTCGAATGTCAACAGCATAAACTTTTCGCATTGAAATCAATATATATAATTAAAATTTTCAATAGTTTAGTAGGTTGATGTAGCACACAAAAAGGAAAGAACAATCTTCCGAAAGATTAGAAAAGCGATGTGGTTATATTCTCATTGATTCCAAACAAAAGCATTTTAATCTTGAAACTCAGTTGTGGCTTTTAGGAAATATAAACGTTTGATTGTACGTATATCTTCTTTTTGGTGCTATAAGCCACTTTTACTATCAAGATGTGAATGTATTATAGCTACATAGAGTTGCTCTTGCCTTCAGTTGGATCTTTTTGTGTTCTTTTCTGGTCTCTCACTTTATCTGTCACCTCTCTCCTGCATGGCTCATATTTCTTTCCTTATTCTATTTCTTGTGAAACTTGGAAACTGAGTTTACTAAACAAACAAGAAAAAGTTGAAAGAAAACTATTAGAAAACAGAGAGTCTGGATAAATGAGAATGTAACCAGTAGCTGACATTTCCCACTCCTGATTCCAAAAGAGAATACAAGTTTTGCTTATATAGCCTAATGCGTCCTTGTATCTTCATTTTGAACACAATATAAAGAAAGCTTTGGTACTAATGCCCGGGTAACATAAAAGCCAATTCTTCATTTTTCAATCCAGTCTTTTGAAAAGTGAAAATTATTTGTAGTTTCATCTCGCGAAAGCAGATTATGGGGATTATATTGGATTACTTATTCCAGGACAAAATTTCATAGTATATTAAGTGTAGTAGTTTTTAACCTTCTCAAATTTATGACGACTATTTCGTTTATATGACGTCATTCCATTTTCGACCAATGAAGTGTAATGAAATTTTGAATTCCAACCAATCACAGACATACATCGCGATATTTCTGCAGCTCGATTTATCACTATCAATTTATCGCATGGTCGTTCTTTTGTTTAGTCAGTGTCGCCAACTGTTTCCACGTAAATCAATGAGCATGAATCCATTATACTAAATAAAGTGCGAAATCCTACTTCCACATCTAAATCTTCATCTTTAATTCCATGTTCATTGTACTCGTATCTAAAGAAAATGACACACCTTCATAACAATTTGTTCATTTAATTAATGTATTAATCAGGTTATTTGCAATTAGCCTACACTATAAAATGTTTAAATTAAATTATGATTTCAGCAGGTAATGAAAACGTATTTCTGTTATAATAACAACAACAAGAGAGAAGCGCTGCAAATGTAATTAACATTTTTAAACCTGTATTTCGCTTTTCTCAATTGGCATTACTGAATAACATTCAATTTCTTTATTGCAGTAATCGTCATTCATTTATTTCAACTTCACAATGTCTGAATAGGTTATGTATTCCTAAATATACAATTATTAACATTTTGTGGGCGAATTTGAAGGATATATTATTCACGAATAGTCTTAATAAATGTTACTCGAGGTCTGAGATTTCCCAAATAAATCCACTCGCTTAGCTCGTGGATTTATCGGCAAATCTCAGACCTCTTGTGACATTAATATAGATAAATTATACAAAAATAATGAAGCAAAGGCACAAGAAACAATAGAATATTCACAGATCTTATCAGCAGTCTTGATTGAGCATAAATTGTACTTCTGATCAACTATCGCGATAGTTGAAAGCCTCGATCTCAAGAACTTATGTTCCATGTTATATTTGTTGACTCCAGTTCAATTGCTGTCGTTCTAGGTATGATGGGAGCTTGGCGAGAACTAATAATTAAAAAAATTATGTTTCTTCATCTCCAAAGTTTGTTTATGGGTGCATTAATATTTTTTCCAAAATTATTATTATTATTATTATTATTATTCTTTCTATCTGATCCTTTTCCAATTCACTGCGGGCTAAAGCAGGGAGATGCACTATCACCTTTACTTTTTAACTTCGCTTTAGAATATGCCATTAGGAAAGTTCAGGATAACAGGCAGGGTTTGGAATTGAACGGGCTACATCAGCTTCTTGTCTATGCAGATGACGTGAATATGTTAGGAGAAAATACACAAACGGTTAGGGAAAACACGGAAATTTTACTTGAAGCAAGTAAAGCGATCGGTTTGGAAGTAAATCCCGAAAAGACAAAAGTATATGATTATGTCTCGTGACGGGAATATTGTACGAAATGGAAATATAAATATTGGAGATTTATCCTTCGAAGAGGTGGAAAAATTCAAATATCTTGGAGCAACAGTAACAAATATAAATGACACTCAGGAGGAAATTAAACGCAGAATAAATATGGGAAATGCGTGTTATTATTCGGTTGAGAAGCTCTTATCATCCAGTCTGCTGTCCAAAAATCTGAAAGTTAGAATTTATAAAACAGTTATATTACCGGTTCTTCTATATGGCTGTGAAACTTGGACTCTCACTCTGAGAGAGGAACATAGGTTAAGGGTGTTTGAGAATAAGGTGCTTAGGAAAATATTTGGGGCTAAGCGGGATGAAGTTACAGGAGAATGGAGAAAGTTACACAACACAGAACTGCACGCATTGTATTCTTCACCTGACATAATTAGGAACTTGAAATCCAGACGTTTGAGATGGGCAGGGCATATAGCACGTATGGGCGAATCCAGAAATGCATATAGAGTGTTAGTTGGGAGACCGGAGGGAAAAAGACCTTTAGGGAGGCCGAGACGTAGATGGGAGGATAATATTAAAATGGATTTGAGGGAGGTGGGGTATGATGATAGAGACTGGATTAATCTTGCACAGGATAGGGACCGATGGCGGGCTTATGTGAGGGCGGCAATGAACCTTCGAGTTCCTTAAAAGCCATTTGTATGTATGTATGTATGTATGTATGTATGTATGTATGTATGTATGTATGTATGTATGTATGTATGTATGTATGTATGTATGTATGTATGTATGTATGTATGTATGTATGTATGTATGTATGTATGTATGTATGTATGTATGTATGTATGTATTTATTATTATTATTATTATTATTATTATTATTATTATTATTATTATTATTATTATTATTATTATTATTATTACTGACCATGTCAGAGACTGTCGGACAATATCAAAATTCAAATTTAAATTAAAAAATCACATTCTAGTTCGTGGAATTGCTTGTTGAACACCTGTCAGGTTGCGCAACTTCGCCTTAACCCATGACATATAGTAAATATTGTAACTATCCTGTTGCAAAATTGAAAATTAATATGTAATGTATTTATTATTATTATTATTATTATTATTATTATTATTATTATTATTATTATTATTATTATTATTATCAGTTATCACTATCATCATTGCTATCTCTGTTGTCTTTCTTTTTTCTTGTATTAGCTCGATGAGAGCTCTATAGTGTTCTTTTGACTCTGTTGACCCTCTATAGGGCTTTAATTTAATTTTTATTATTTTCATTAGTGTTTGTATTTCTTTTTTGTATTTATATGTGCTATCTGGTAGGATGGAAGAGAAGGCCTTATAGCCTTAATCCTGTCAGATTAAATAAATAAATTATTATTACTATTATTATTACCACCACCACCACCACCATCATCATCATCATCATCATCATCATCATCATCATCATCATCATCATCATCATCGTCATCGTCGTCGTCCTCAACTCAAGCTTCGCTGAATCAAATCAGAACAAATTAGAAAAAGGCCTGGGATTCGATACTGACACTTCTGTGGTATTTGTGATAAATAAGGCAGTAGTGAGATAGGTTTCCTAGGAATAATTACTTCTCTAACATTCTTATTTTTCTCCTCAAATATTAATTCGTATTTGAGTCAGTCTTCACTGTTCTAATTGTAATATTGTAAGCCTATTATCTGTGATTAGTTATTAGTTCTTAAATTAGTTCTAGTATGTAATTGTCTGTGATTAGCCAAGATGACTAGAGACAACAACCCAGTCCCGTGGAAGGAAAATAAATTTCTTATAATATCCACAAAGGGAATCGAACCATGGACCGCTTGGATGGGGATATGAACTATACACAGAGTCAAGATGGCAGACGAATATGAAATAGCACATTAGGCAATGAGCCTATAATGATAGTAATTAAGAAGCGAGTATGGATGTTTATGAAACGAGAGCGAGCGAGTTTCATAATTTTCATACGAGCTTCTTAATTACCATTATAGGAGAGTTTCATACGACTTTTTATGCTCGACCATATTTCTAACTTGAAATTATTCATTTTATTTGTATCTAACTGACCTTGAGCAATACCTCGTAAATTGTGAGATGTGCGCAGACGCGAAAGTATTGATTTTTTCCGAGGTACAGATGTCCACATTGACCTTGGTAGCCTATAAGAACCTATAGAGTAAACTAAATATTAACTTTGATATAACATTGAAATTAAATTAGACATTGAAAAACGAGATGACAAATTGAATTATTTACAATTAACGCTAATTATTATAGTAACAGAACATAACCTTCTGCGACAGTATTGGATTTCCAGCCTCCGTGACTTTTCGCTAATTTTCTATCGATTGCATATCCGAGAATAATCGATACTTGCGGTTTTATAACGGTACAAAGCTGACTTGTCATTGGCTGAACACCTGTACTTTAATGAGTAGGTGTACTTTAATGACATGCATTAAAGGACTGCTACCAGGTGTATAATTACTACATTTCGGCATGGTCGAGCATAAATACTTTTCTAGAAATTCGATAGTTTTTTATTAAACCGTAACAGAAAGAGATGCCGTTCAGAAGTTATACACCTTACCGTGTTGCGAAGTTACGTTTAACATTTTTCTTTTTCATTTTGTTTCGTGTCATCACAACAGTTAATGTTTAAAGATAATGCCATTACATTAAGTGCAAAATTTATTAGTATCCAGTAGCTTACCTGAAGAGAAAGAAGTAACACTGGAAACACAAATATCTTCTCAAAGGTAAAATACAAGTTATACAAAAGCGTCTCCCAGTTTTCTGTTGGAGTTTGATTGAATCGTTCCTCCAAGGAGTCTAAAATCACGTTACTTTCACCTGACTACCGCCACCTTGTCCTTACAAACAGAGTCAATATAGATTGAATCAAACAATTTAAAAAAACGTATTACACGTAATCTAATAAAACAACTTCCTGAAGTTGCTATGAAAATAAATGTTATTTCCGTGTCTCGGGATGGAAATATCTGTGTTGTGAGATAAGAAAAGAAAGATCTCCTCTTCGGAATGAAATTTGAAGAAACGAGGAAATTCAATGACAAGGGGAAAAAAAGTTATATTGCTTGTTAGGGGAATAATTTCAAAGGTAGCGGAATTTCTCGCAATGAAATAAGAGAGCTTGTGTTTCAAAAGAACCTTGTTAAACCGTCAAGTTGCTAACACGAAGAGCAGGAACAAATACTGTTTGTGCCTCCAAGAAGTTCATTAGACTAATTATTTTCGGGTGAGAGAATTAAAATATTGTTAACTTATATGCAAGTTTCACAAAATATTATTTTACACATGGCATGATAATGTAGTAGACAAATGGAGGGAACCGTATGTCAGTTTACTCAATATCGCACCAATACTTCTATCTACAAATGTTGTTCAAACTGTCCGCCATTGTTTTCAGTGAACTACACATGTGAAACATTCCATAAATGCCTCGCATGCTTTGTAGCAAAATTTCTCGTTCGAATTCAATTTCATCGTTACATCTGAGATTACGAATTAACAGAGTTAAAATGTCCTTGATCTCTTTGATATATGATATGATATGATATGATATGATATGATATGATATGATATGATATGATATGATATGATATGATATGATATGATATATGATATGATATATGATATGATATAATATATGATATGACATGACATGATATGATATATGACATGACATGATATGATATATGATATGATATGATATGATATGACATGATATGATATATGACATGATATGATATATGATATATGACATGATATGATATAATATATTATATTATATTATATGATATGATATGATATATGATATGATATAATATATGATATGACATGACATGATATGATATATGATATATGATATATGACATGATATGACATGATAATTATATGATATATGATAAAATATGATATATGATATGATATAATATATGATATTATATGATATGATATATGATATTATATGATATGATATATGATATGATATGACATGACATGATATGATATATGACATGATATGACATGACATGACATGACATGATATATGATATGACATGACATGATATGATATATGATATGATATGATATGATATAATATGATATATGACATGACATGATATGATATATGATATATATGATATGACATGACATGACATGAGACATAACATGACATGATATATGATATGATATGAGATATGACATGACATGATATATGATATGATATATGACATGATATGACATGACATGACATGATATATGATATGATATGATATATGATATGATACGATACGATACGATATGATATGATATGATATATATGATATGATATATGATATATATGATATGATATGATGTGATATGATATGATATGATATGATATGATTGTCGAAAATGAACCAAGACTGTCAATGCATAGCTTAAGACATATAGAATGTACATAGAGAGTTATATGGCATTAACACTGATAGTCATTGTCCAGTAATGATCGGAAAATCACAGTTAAGCTTTGAGCGCTAAGCATTTCAAACTTTCAATTGCTTCTCCTGCAAAATGTATTCCAAATGACATCCGACATTCTTGCAGTGGACTCTTCATATGATATGATATGATATGATATGATATGATATATGATATGATATGATATGATATGATATATGTCATATATCATATCATATGAATAGTCCACTGTAATTTACCTTTGAGAAGATATGATATGCTATGATATATATATATATATATATATATATATATATATATATATAACATGATATATGATATGATTATCATCACCTGAATGCAAGAACTAGGTAACTCGAAATTTGCGTTTTTTAGTTATCTCTGTTATAGCATATCAAAAATCGCATGGAATGTAATGCAAGAACTAGGTAACTGATCGAACGATATCAGCGACATCTATTTTCCAATGTAACAAATAGGTAAAAGAAAACGAGACATATTCCTTAGTGCAATAAATAAGTAAATAGGCATCATCTCAAAATAGGAAAAATTGAGTTACCTAGTTCTTGCATTCATTGGACGATACGATATTCCTCTTTGTCTTTTCATATGATCCATATATCTTAATGTCCATCATCTGATATCTTCTTCTGCCCCGAACTCTTCTCCCGTTCACCATTCCTTCCAGTGCATCCTTCAGTAAGCAGTTTCTCTTCAGCCAGTGACTCAACCAATTCCTTTTCCTCTTCCTGCTCACTTTCAGCATCATTCTTTCTTCACCCACTCTTTCCAACACAGCTTCATTTCTTATTCTGTCTGTCCACTTCACACATTCCATTCTTCTCCATATCCACATTTCAAATGATTCTATTCGCTTCTCTTCGCTTCGTCGTAATGTCCATGTCTCTGCTTCATATAATGTCACACTCCATACAAAGCACTTCACTAGTCTCTTCCTTAGTTCTTTTTTCCAGAGGTCCGCAGAAGATGCTCCCTTTTCTATTAAAAACCTTCCTTTGCCATTGCTATTTTCCTTTTGACTTCCTGGCAGCAGCTCATGTTACTGCTTGTAGTACACCCCAAATATTTGAAGCTGTCCACTTGAATCATAATGATATGATATGAAAATGATACGGTATCGTCGGTTTAAAAGAAAATTATATTAAGTAAAAAATATTATTTCTGAGAAAAAAAAAAGCTTCTAGACGTTTCTCTTCATTCCGTCGTAATGTTAGTTAGTTAGTTAGTTAGTTAGTTAGTTAGCTTCTAGACGTTTCTCTTCATTTCGTCGCAATTTTAGTTAGTTAGTTAGCTTCTAGACGTTTCTCTTCATTCCGTCGTAATGTTAGTTAGTTAGTTAGCTTCTAGACGTTTCTCTTCATTCCGTCGTAATGTTAGTTAGTTAGTTAGATAGTTAGCTTCTAGACGTTTCTCTTCATTCCGTCGTAATGTTAGTTAGTTAGATAGTTAGCTTCTAGACGTTTCTCTTCATTCCGTCGTAATGTTAGTTAGTTAGTTAGATAGTTAGCTTCTAGACGTTTCTCTTCATTCCGTCGTAATGTTAGCTAGTTAGTTAGCTTCTAGACGTTTCTCTTCATTCCGTCGTAATGTTAGTTAGTTAGTTAGTTAGTTAGTGGTGTTTAAAAGAACGCATCAGCTACTATGGCTATTTGCGCCCTTATCTAAAATCCTTCACAAAACAGAAGCACAATACAATAACCAGAATGCTTAAAATAACTAAAAAGCGTTGTCAGGGTTAAAACGAGGTTCGTCGTAATGTCCATGTTTCTAATCTATACAATGCCACACTTGAGACAAAGCACTTCATTAGTCTCTTCCTGTTTTATTTTTCCAGAGGTCCGTAGAAAATGTTCCTCTTCTATTAAAAGCAGTCATTTCTTTCAAAATCAAAGACGCTAAAAATGCTGTTTTTCGGAACTGTAAACAAAGGACTTCGGCTGTATTAAAATACTCCTCTCTTTTTCGTATGCTCAGTACTAAAACAGTAAGAAAGGTGTGTGATATGATTAGAGGCTTCAGGCTGGGATTGTCACACGTCTCTGGCGTCTGCCTCACAAAGAACCATAAATCACACGTTGAGTAATAACAATGCATGTAATAATTTGACGACGACACACGATACAGTAAAAGCCAACACGATAAGCTTGCATTTTGTTCATTATGTGTCAGCATCAGATGTTCATTACAGCCACCGCACATCACTCCATTCCTCTACGCATCTCTGATGAGATCTTACATTGCAAGCCTCGTGTGTTAAATTACAACCAGCGGTAACTTTAAACTCTGTTGCTACTCGCTACAAATATGAAAACATTCATAGTCCTATACATTAATTATTTCACAAAATGTTTCACTGTACTATTATGTTGTAGGGGAGAAGTGGGTATCCTACAATAAGACAGGGAGAACAGTGAGACATATTTTATTAGATGGTAAATTTTGATGTTGAGATGTTGGTAACAGTGGAGTTGTATGTTTCATGAGTAAAGTAACAGTATTTTCATACTCGATTTGATTCTAGTTATAAAGGTGAGTGATGAAAAAATAATTCGTAATTTTTCACTCTAGAAGTAAAATTTTGGCTTGTGTTTAATGAAGGTTATATTGGATATACAAATGAGATGTAAATATAAATGTTTTGTTACCTAATACTATTGTACTTGAGATTATGTTTGGCAAGATTTCGTCTTTCTTGTTTCAATTGTGAAGTGATGCCGTCATTTTTAAATGAACTATGCGTAAAGGGAACAGTGAGACATGCCGTTGAAGGGTACACTGAGACGTCTCACTGTTCCCATGTACCAATGATTTGCAAAAACAAACTGTAATTATATTACATGTACCAATAACCGACATTAAAAATGAACATACTAGTAACCAATTTAGAACTGTACCGTAGCTTAAAATAATGGATACATTACGTTTTAATGGTTTTATAAATAAAAAATTATTCACAAAATTTAAGAAAATGTTAAAAAATAATAAAGAATTACATTAAATTCTTATAATTATAAGCTTTGTTGACACCAAAAATTCATTTCAGTTTTCGCAAAAGTTTGAAATGTCATGGAAAATTCACTTTTCCAAATGTTCTAGATGTTTCCATGGTTTCGAAGTCAGACATCAAAATGATTCTAAATGAGCCTACAGAACATGTCAAGATAAAGAGACAGCAAGCTTTCCTTTCTTTTGAAATTAATGTAAATCATTTCAATGTTCGTTAATAGACACTGTGGTGTCTCACTGCACCCTCCTGAATGGGAACAGTGAGACATTTCATTTTTTTTTTTTTTGACAAACACGTATTGTATATTATGTCCATTATCTATTAACATTTTTTGTTTATGTATTATTATACTCCATGTTTTAATGTATATTTCTATTGCACTTTATTTTCAAAATATTTGAATTATCACTTGCATACATATGTCTTAACTTTTTGTGTCTCACTGTACCCACTATTCCCCTACCTACCACCAGAAAGTTTTATTTCGATATTTTATACAAGACGGTAACAAGTGAAGTTTTTATTCAAAATTACATCCGATATGTAGATTTATATAGATGTTGTATTGTTGTTACTTCTAAATATAAATAATAGTAGTACTCCTTCTTGAGTAAAAAAAACGACAGGGTTTTGACAAAAATTAAGCGCAATCGTGTTCCATTTCCACAGAGGAGTGAATAGCTATATCCATTTACTTTGAATTAACATCAGATTTCCATGCCGAAAATTCTAGTTCGAAATTCAGTGCCGTCCTGTGGATTTTATTTGGAAAAAATGTTACTGGGGTATATTTAAAAAAAAAGTGGTGCTGGGGCATATTTCATTGACGTAATTCCGTTTCTTATATCATAAACAAGAGAGAGAGAGAGAGAAGAAAAAGGAGAAATGAAAAGATTAGAACAAAAAATGAGAGAAATTCAACGGAGAGAAAAAATAGAATTAGGTAAAGAGAAAGGTAAACAAGAAGCACAGGAAAAAGTATATGAGATAGAAGAAAGTGTACCAAAGAGAACGGATGAAGAGAGAACAATGAATGACAGAAAGAGAAACAAATGAACTATAAGGAGAGCGATAAAGGACCGATAAGGAGAGCGAAAAATGAACGATGAGAATAGAGAGAGAGGAGCGATAAAGAGAGAGAAATGAACGAGAGAGAGAAATGAACTATCTAGAGAGAGAAATTATCAAAAGTAACACAAATATTAAGAAGAAATGAGAAATAATGAGACGGAAGTGAGAACAAATGAATAATGGGAACAATAAGCATGATGCAGACAACCAGAGAAGAAAATTAAACAAATACTTACTTACTTAGTTACTGGCTTTTAAGGAACCCGGAGGTTCACTGCCGCCCTCTCATAAGCCCGCCATTAGTCCCTATCCTGAGCAACATTAATCCAGTCTCTACCATCATATCCCACCTCCCTCAAATCTATTTTAATATTATCTTCCCATCTACGTCTCGGCCTCCCCAAAGGTCTTTTTCTCTCCGGCCTCCCAACTAACACTCTATATGCATTTCTGGATTCGTCCATTCGTGCTACATGCCCTGGCCATCTCAAACGTCTGGATTTAATGTTCCTAATTATGTCAGGTGAAGAATACAATGCGTGCATCTCTGTGTTGTGTAACTTTCTCCATTCTCCTGTAACCTCATCCCCCTTAGCCCCAAATATTTTCCTAAGAACCTTATTCTCAAACACCCTTAATGTCTGTTCCTCTCTCAAAGTGAGAGTCCAAGTTTCACAGCCATACAGAACAACCGGTAATATAACTGTTTTATAAATTCTAACTTTCAGATTTTTTGACAACAGACTAGATGACAAAAGGAGCTTCTCAACCAAATAATAACAGGCATTTCCCATATTTATTCTGTGTTTAATTTCCTCCCAAGTGTCATTTATATTTGTTACTGTTGCTCCCAGATATTTGAATTTTTCCACCTCTTCGAAGGATAAATCTCCAATTTTTATAGTTCCATTTCGTAGAATATTCTGGTCACGAGACATAATCATATCTAGAGAGAGATATTATTAAAAGCAATACAAATATTAAGAAGAAATGAGAAATAATCAAACGAAAATGAGAACAAATGAAAAATGGGAACAATCAGCATGATGCAAAGAAACACAGAAAATAATTAAGCAAATAAAGCGGTAAATATATGAGAAAGAGAGAAAAATTGAACTAAATGTTAAATAATAGAAAGAAACGAGATATGAGAAAGAGGTAAAATGCAGTATAAGGAAATTAATAAGTAAGTAAATAAACAGAACAATCAAATTATGAAATAAATGTTAAGGAAATTATGTTCTGCCTTGTAGTAAACTGCAGTTTACATTCTGAATTGCAGACCATCACCGACAAAAGTTCGTCAATAACAATACGATTCACGATTCACAGTTTGGAGCACTTCAACTGATTTTAAACACTGATTAGTATTCTGTTATATATATATATATATATATATATATATATATATATATATATATATATTCACGTTTGTTATTTTTCATTTTTTCTTTACATGAAATTTTTGAAAAAGAAAATAATTTTTCAAAATTCAATAAATCAATTAAAACTAAAGTATCATTTATTTATATGATAATTATTACTCCATTATAATATTGCATAATATTTTGCATTTATTTTACAATTGTATTATTTAATATTTTTCATTTCACTTTATTATTTTGTACTTTCTAGTTAACCGAATCTTCTATGTTTTACCTGATATAATTTCATTGTATTTTTTGTATTATTATTTTGATATTCATCACTTTCTTTTGCTTGCATATATATATATATATATGTGTGTGTGATATAATTTCATTGTATTTCTTGTATTATTATTATTTTGATATTCATCACTTTCTTTTGCTTACATATATTTGATATAATTTCATTGTATTTCTTATAATATTCTTTCTTGCATTATTATTTTGATATCCACCACTTTCTTTTGCTTACAAATATTTGATATAATTTCATTGTATTTCTTATAATATTCTTTCTTGCATTATTATTTTGATATTCATCACTTTCTTTTGCTCACATATATTTGATATAATTTCATTGTATTTCTTATAATATTCTTTCTTGCATTATTATTTTGATATTCATCACTTTCTTTTGCTTACATATATTTGATATAATTTCATTGCATTTCTTATATTATTCCTTCTTGTATTATTATTTTGATATTCATCACTTTACTTTTGCTTACATATATTTGATTATATAAATTAAACAATTAAATAATTATTTTAGTGTAGGCTTAAACTTGTAATATTACTTTTGTGCGAGATCGTGCGTATTTGCTTGCTTTCCGCACAAAACCAATACACGGTAAGTGTGAAATACCACATTCAGTATTCCCAACGTAACACACATAACAATTTCCCTATTCTTACCGCTTAAGCGTCATATTCATTTTACTGCTTTAGGCTTTTAACATATTATTTTTAAAGACGTTCAATATAGTAATAATTATAAATTAGAAACTTACCACTGCAATTTCACCTAAATTGCACTGTTAATTATTGTTTTTAAATATTTGCAAAAATTAAGTAAACTCTACAACACCACACAAGTTACTGCGTTTGTAATGCAAGTAACATTAAGGAAGCCGTGAAAAAATCAACAAGATTCCAGACTCATCATAGACTGGGGGGAAAAAAAGACAGACGTATATCACGGTCTGCTGCAATATAGTAAACACAGAAAACATTTTATAGGAACAATGTTGAAGACAGATATTTTTTGTTTTCCAAAGTTGCCGTCATTGAACAGAAAGCAAGATGGAGATTTCATTGCAACTAATTAGAAATTCCTCTTTCAGGTATGTAATAAACGATCTTCGCACAAAATAATGTACGATACACGAGAGGTATGATTGTTTTCATGTTCTCGGAAATTAAAAAAGCTCAACTACGTTTCGCTTTTTCAAACTTTTCCTCGAACATGAAAACGTCAACATACCGCTCTTGTAACGTATATTACTATTTCATTATTCGATGTACTCTCATCTCACGGCCACAAGCTTTTGCTTAATCGGGAATGCGAACCAAAAGTGTACCATTATTATGATCGTTCAAATAAATTATTATTATTATTATTATTATTATTATTATTATTATTATTATTATTATTATTATTATTATTATTATTATTATTATTATATCGAACTTTCCAGACTAAGGAGTTCATTTATTGGCAATCTGAAATACGTTTCAGGAAGAGTCACTGCTGTGTGCGTAGAGGGGCAAGTGGTGAACTTAAACCCTTTTCGTAGGCAGGCCGCCCGCGGATGTGTGTACGGCAGGAGATGTTAACAAGTATCGATGTGCGGGTAATCGCCTTATCGTCGTGAACGAGGGCATCTGAATAGCGGGTGTCAACTGAATTACAAGGCCCGTCCCAAGTAATAACACGGCTTGCATTTCATTACATAATTTATCAGCTCTAATCGTTATTATCCACACTGAACACGGGCAAAGCTGGCATTTTTTCAGAAAACGATGCGAGTTTAATATAAAATTTAAGAGATACTATTAGTCCGACAAGTTAAAGTGATTGATATAATCCTTCAATAACGATCTTAGTTTATTAGCCTAATGAGTTATACAAATAAACATTACGTTATAGTTACAATTTATTTTATTTATTTATGCCATTAGGAAAGTTCAGGATAACAGAGAGGATTTGGAATTGAACGGGTTACATCAGCTTCTCGTCTATGCGGATGACGTGAATATGTTAGGAGAAAATCCTCAAACGATTAGAGAAAACACGGAAATTCTACTTGAAGCAAGTAAAGAGATAGGGTTGGAAGTAAATCCCGAAAAGACTAAGTTTATGATTATGTCTCGTGGCGAGAATATTGTTCGAAATGGAAATATAACACTTGGAGATTTATCCTTTGAAGAGGTGGAAAAATTCAAATATCTTGGAGCAACAGTAACAAATATAAATGACACTCGGGAGGAAATTAAACGCAGAATAAATATGGGAAATGCGTGTTATTATTCGGTTGTGAAGCTTTTGTCATCTAGTCTGCTGTCAAAAAATCTGAAAGTCAGAATTTATAAAACAGTTATATTACCGGTTGTTCTGTATGGCTGTGAAACTTGGACTCTCACTTTGAGAGAGGAACTGAGATTGAGAGTTTATGAGAATAAGGTTCTTAGGAAAATATTTGGGGCTAAAAGGGATGAAGTTACAGGAGAATGGAGAAAGTTACACAACACAGAACTGCACGCATTGTATTCTTCACCTGACATAATTAGGAACATTAAATCCAGACGTTTGAGATGGGCAGGGCATGTAGCACGTATGGGCAAATCCAGAAATGCATATAGAGTGTTAGTTAGGATGCCGGAGGGGAAAAGACCTTTGGGGAGGCCGAGACGTAGATGGGAAGATAATATTAAAATGGATTTGAGGGAGATGGGATATGATGATAGAGACTGGATTAATCTTGCTCAGGATAGGGACCAATGGCGGGCTTATGTAAGGGCGGCAATGAACCTCCGGGTTCCTTAAAAGCCAGTAAGTAAGTATTTATTTATTTAACCTGGTAGAGATAAGGCCCTCAGGCCTAAAGTTAAAGTTAACCAAACAATAAAAACACACACGTCTTATATGTACGTGCAACAGTAGGCAATATTTAAGCCATGTCAACAGATTTGAATGCCATAGTTTATTTAAAGGAGGAGCTCTGTGTTCTTACATGTCAAATTTCCACGTTCTGTGTATCTCGAGCTCGATAATCGATATATCTCCATGCCATCTGCATTTGTATCTTGATGTTTCGCCATGCAGAATTATATATTCTCTCACAGACAGCTGACAAACGCGGTCTGTAGACCGTATAATTACTAAATCCGTAACAGCACACATTTTCCCTTCAAGCTCCAAACACATTACACAGTTACGCAACTGCACATCTGTGAGCTAGACTAATTATTGATATTAACGCATTTCTGAGCAAAATATCACTTAAATCGTTTATATCTATTTCCATAATCGAGACAGATGTTGAAATCTTCATAATAAACATTGTTGGCCTTTTACTTACTGATACACATAAATTGTTGAGGTTACGAATAAAACCGTAATTTCTACCGAAAACGTTATAAAGTTTTGTAGATAATGAGAACTTAAAAAAATTCTGTGAAAGTAAAACAATATGGCAACAAAACACCTCAATGTTGACCCATCCTCCATACTCCACCGATTTAGAATTTATGATCCTTCCATCATTCCCTCAGTTTCTCCGTGTGACAAAATAGCTTTATGGATATGATTCTGTTCAGCACAAAAAGTTAGCACAGGTGCATCGAAAATTTCTCAAAATATTTCCCAGTACGTTTTTTTATTATAGGTTTGGAAGTAAATCCCGAAAAGACAAAGTATATGATTATATCTCGTAACCAGAATATTGTACTGTACGAAATGGAAACATAAAAATTGGACATTTATCCTTCGAAGAGGTAGAAAAAGTCAAATATCTTGGAGCAACAGTAACAAATATAAAGGACACTCGAGAGGAAATTAAACGCAGAAAAAATATGGGAAATGCCTGTTATTATTCGTTTGAGAAACTTTTGTCATCTATCCTGCTGTCAAAAAATCTGAAAGTTAGAATTTATAAAAACAGTTATCTTACCGGTTGTTCTGTATGGTTGTGAAACTTGGACTCTCACTTTGAGAGAGGAACAGAGATTAAGGGTCTTTGAGAATAAGGTGCTTAGGAAAATATTTGGGGCTAAGCGGGATGAAGTTACAGGAGAATGGAGAAAGTTACACAACACAGAACTGCACGCATTGTATTCTTCACCTCACATAATTAGGAAGATTAAATCCAGACGTTTGAGATGGGCAGGGAGTGTAGAACGAATGGGCGAATCCAGAAATGCATATAGTGTTAGTTGCGAGACCGGAGGGAAAAAGACCTTTGGGAAGGCCGAGACGTAGATGGAAGGATAACATTAAAATGGATTTGAAGGAGGTGGGATATGATGATAGAGACTGGATTAATCTTGCACAGGATAGGGACCGATGGCGGGCTTATGTGAGGGCAGTAATGAACCTCCGGGTTCCTTAAAAGCCATATGTAAGTAAGGTATTAATTGAAAAACAATCTTAGGTTATTCTACAGTTTGAGAAAATAAATAACTTATTTGATAAACAAGCTCACATTGTGTGAATAAAGAAATGGTGTAAAATTCTATAAACAAGTTAAGCAAAATAGCAACAGAATGTCTAAGTGTTGCCACACCCTCCATACTGCACCGATTAAGAATTCTGTGATCCTTTCATCCATCCTTCGTTCCTCCATATGATAGTAAGTGGATGTAGTTTCTTTTCAGCGTAAGGAGTTAGCACAATTAAAATTAAAATTCTGAGCTCAATTAAAAAGAAAAACACCTTTTCACACATAGTTACCAACATATGTGTCTGTTAGATCTGTAGATTAAGTAAAATAACTCAAACTTCAAAGCTGCAAGAAATGAAATAAAGTACAAACGAACAAATATGTTGATTAAATGTTTTCTGAATTAAGTTATTCCATATTTTAAGATAATAAATTACTTATTTTTCATATATATTCACTTGAATCAGTAATATCCTAAATGAAATATCGTAGCACTGTGTGAATAATAAGGTAGTATAAATTATTAATATTATGAACCTAATTGAAATATGTGTGATTTTTTTTAACTTTATCACTAAGCCAAATGTATGTGGAGCCAGCGAAGGGTGAGCTAGACAGGGTGGCAATAAAACATTCCAATATTCCAGAAATGTAGGCTACGGGGAAAAAGTTTTGACACAGATTTACATGGGCCATTCATTTCAACTTTTATTGTCAAATTCTTGGCACATGTTATCCCCTACATTACATAGTGGTATACATCACACCATCTAGCATAATTAGAAAGATCCTTTTTAGAAATGATCTCATAATCCATACATTCTCTTTCGAATACTGTAGTGTTATGAAGGAAAGTTCACAAAATGTAGTTCACGAAGGGCGAAACTCTGGATGAAGAATAGAAGGTAAAGAAAAAATCAGGAGAGAAGGGAAAGAAAATTCAGAAAAGTAAAAGAGAAGAATTAAAATACAAAGATGGATTAGTAAATGTGTTATTCAAAGGCGAAATTTGTGTCCTCGATACAAGAATCCAGGATTCCTCAAGAAATTATAGATAAGGAGTGAAAACTATGGGACAAGCTGTGGTAAAAATCTTTGAACTGTGTATACCACATAAACAACAAGTCTCCTAATTTTTGTACGAAAATATCAGAGTTGTTTCTGAAAACGAGTGAAAATGCTATAAATTTCGCAAAATGCATGCCAAATGCAAATGCTTATAAACGTTAACTTACTTTGATAAAGAATTACTGTGTAGTATAAAATGATACTCATTTGAAATTTGTGCCGACGGGAGTTTCTGGAACTAACACACCACTTTGCATAAGGACTTACTGGACTTCATAGAAACACACCGCTGGCGCCCCCCTCAAAGGAATAGTGTAGTACTGTTACATCAAACAGCTAATGCTACAGTTTATTCATTCATATAATAACAAGAAACAGCTACCTACCCGCGTTCTTATCTTACCGATGCTGAAAATATAAAAGTATGACCTATTATTTTCAGCTAATAATGAAAACATCAAAATGAAAATTATAAAGATGATCATTAATTTATGGCTATTACTATTTGCTTAATGAAATAATTCTTATCCTACAATACAGACTATAGCAGAAGAATATATTTTAACTTAGAGATTTCTTTCAAAGAATTTTTTTTTTACTTCATAGATATTAATTTGCTGTAAGCCTAATTGATCTTTTGTGCGTATGTGATTAAGGGAAAGAGATGCCGAAAATTGATTTTTTCCTCTTAATTTATGTAAAATTTTCATATGTTTGTACGTAGAAATATAGTTGCTGCAATAACTTAAATTAAAGATTAGTTTTTGAAAAAAATGAGACTCAAATTTTGAGAAAAATACCAGGGCACAGTAATTCATTAAAATTGATATAGGCCTATCTCAGACTTTTTTAAAAATAAATTCAAATTTTGTACGACTTTTACTCCTATAAGCATATTCTTCAACCACTCCTGCTACCAAGAGGGGTAATGGGATTACCCCACTGACGAGTTTTTAATATTATTTTTATTTTTCTCCATATTTCTTTTTGAAATTTCATATATTTGTCCGTTATATGTCTACTAACAATTTGAATTCAGGATAACATAAATAATTACTCTAATTTAAGATGTAATTCACATTATTCATGTGGGGTGATCTTGCTACCTCCCCCCCCCCATGGGTGCATCTTTAATGATGTTCCCTTTGCGAATAACTTGATACTCAATGTCAAAAATGTTGTGCCCCTTTTTGACAACACTTCTATGGAGTATGGAGTAGGAAAATTATAGAACATATCCTCTAAAAGTAGGCTAAGACACATTTTGGAACATGAACCATATTTCTCCTATTAATTTGAGTGAGAGAAGAATTGTTTTACAACAATATTTTGTAACAGTATATTGTGTATTGATCATAGAGTGCAATAATGTACTTATCTGAATTTTCGATTTATCTGTAGTAATCTCAGACCTTGAGTGACATTTATTAGGACTATTTCGTGAATAAAATAAAAATGTAAATAATATATCCCCAAAATTCGATCACAAAATGTTAATAATTTTATATTAACAAATACTTAACCTATTCAGACATTGTGAAGTTGAAATAGATGAATATCGATTACTGCAATAAAGAAATTCGATGTTATTATTCAGTAATGCCAATTGCGAAAAGCGAAATACAGGTTTAACAATGTTAATTACATGTACTGTACTTTTCTCTTATTATTATAACATAAATACATTTTCATTATCTGCTGAAATCATAATTTAATTTAACAGTAACAGTGGGGACAGCTACATATCAATGCTTATGTATTCACAGCGAGACATGTTGCTACACAGTGAAACCATCTCTGTATAGATAGGCCTAATTAAAACACGAATTTTATTACGCCATACGGAAGGCAGTTTAATCAAAGACCTTATTATTACTCTGCAAGGTATTTGGGTTTAATATGCTAAGATGTTACATAAATTTGAACATCTGACTTTCTATTAATTGTTTCATTTCATTCACAAAATACAAATTTTATAGACTAAAATTATAGGTTAAGTTACCTGTAGGACCAGGACCAATGTCAGCTGTGCCTTATTTCGAACGTTACAATCAGTGCTACACGAAAGCATTTTTTATAGACCGACAAACGCATTCTCGCTGTAGTGTGTAACGGAACTAAAGCTGCATCTACACAGTTCAATATTCCAATCGCGTATGCGTGCAATCTGGGAATAACAATGAAAGAGTCAAGTTTAAAAGGTACGTTCAATTAAGATGCATGAAGATTTTATGTCTACATGGTACGCTATTTTGAACGTCGTCTTCACTGCGTAAATATATTAATTAATATTAAATATCAATCTTGCATTCATTGCTTTAAAGTTGAAAGAAAAGTTTAACCGTGTAGTTGCATCTTAATGTATTCATGATCACCAATTTACGGGGAAACAGTTGGCGACAACGACTAAACAAAAGAACGACCATGCGATAAATTTATCGCGATAAATCTAGCTGCAAAAATTATTGCAAAGTGTGACTATGACTGGCTGGAATTCAAAATTTTATTACACTTCATTGGTCGAAAATGGAATGACGTCATATAAACGAAATAGTCGGAATAAGACACGTTTTGGAACTAAAGGACACAATTCTGTAAGCCTACAATAATCATTCTAAAAGGCTCCAATTACATATTCCGAATGATCTGTTGTACCTATAAAACCAACTTACGAAATTAAGTTTCAGTTACAAAAAAAAAAAAAAAATGTCAAATAAATTAAGAGTGTCTCCGATAAAGTGAAATTTTGTGGTTTTCGTGCTTAAAAATTCAGGTAGCAGCACATTAAATATTCGTTTTCATGTTTCAAAACAACACAAGACCTACAAAATATTACAACAAAATTTTAATATTAAATAATAAAAAAAATGACTCGTTGATGGCCGACTATTGCTCTTATTTTCTGACATCATCATAGTCTGCTATTAAACACATATTACAGGACATTATTACTTTTATTAAAACTGGTCTTTGCAATTTGCTTTCCCTGTCTTGGAATTGCACTGCTGATTCACTCTCGTTAATGAGCGAGAAGGCCCTTTTGAATTTAATTACCTTATACTGCTATGACGAACATCAACTCCTTCTACCTCTTAGAGTGCTAAACGTGTTTAAAAGCATCGATGTCAAGGCCAATTTTCTCTCTGATATATATCACACCCGCTCTTGTTAATTCTTGTTTTCGTATCATTGAAGGTGACAAGAGATGGCAACAGAAAGTTTATCTACACCGCCTGCCAGAGCATTGACGCGACGACAAACGTTACTCCCTCTACATAAGAACTTAATCCTCCTCTATGAATCGAGTGGTAACATTTTCGGTTAAGAACTCACAAGCAAACATTCTCATGGGGACAGATAAAAAAGTTAAATTTTTTCTTTCACCATGTTAATAATGTCAGAAGAAGTGCTTATACAAATTTTGGCCACTCGACCGCAATTACGAGGCCGTCCAGAAAGTGATTTTCCGTGAGACCGTTTACAGAAAAAAAGCACAATTGCATGGAAAGATTCATTGAAACGGATACAGCAATTGTTGCGCTATTTGTCAACATATCCTCCATTGGAAATGAGTGATCTGTCATACCAACAATTTTGTATCCTTGTGTTGTAGAAGTCAGCCGCCTCAGATCGGAACCAGCGTTTGACAGCCGTCTGCACTTCTCTGTCCATGCCATGATATGAAAAATATCTCAATTTCAGTGGAAAATATGTTGTAAAATAGCTCAACAGTTTTTGCTGTGTCTGTTCCAATAAATGTTTCCAATGAAGTTGTGTTTTCTTTCTGTTAACGGCCCCTGGCGAACTTATATTTTTCGGCCCTCGTAATTGCGGTCGAGTGGTATAAATCATATAAACACTTTTTTAACATTATTAACATGGTGGAAGGAAAAAAATAACTTTTTTATCTGCTCCCATCAGAATATTTGCTTGCCAGCGTACTGGATTTTGATTTTCAACAGACAAGCATAACTTATGTCCATTTAATGTCTTAAAAGTGGATCGTGAAGCCCTTCTGAATGATCTTCATAATAATGAACTTGAGATGGAACTATGTTCATTTAATGCAATTTTTTATTGTTCACTTTAACACTTGACTAAAAATATAAAACTTCCTAGAGTTAAAACGTTGAAATAGTTAAAATTAAAAAAAAAGGTAAAGTACCTCTATGACAAAGGGTACTGTTTCAACACCGATGTGGTGTCATCTTTAGTGTCCCCCACCACAACAGCAACACACTTCATCCCCACTACTGACGAAAGCAAACGCCGGAAATCAAGACCAGCTGGAGCAGCAGTAGTTCGAAGGACAATGAAGATGACACCACACCGGTGTTGAAGCGGGGCCCCTCTGTCATTAAGGTACATCACCTTTTTTTAATTTTATATTTTTATAGTTTATTTTATGCTCGACATGCCGAAATGTAGTAATTATACACCTGGTAGCAGCCCTTTAATGCACCTCATTAAAGTACACCTATTCATTAAAGTTCAGGTTTTCCACCAATCAGAATGGTATGTAGCAATATGAAAGCCCAAGTATCGATTATTCTCGGATATGCAATCGAAAGACAACTAGCGAAACGTCACGGAGGCTGGAAATCCAATATTGTCGCAGAAGGTTATGTTCTGTTACTATAATAATTAGCGTTAATTGTAAATAATATTTAAATAAATTCAATTTGTCATCTCGTTTTTCAATATCTAAATCAATTTCCAGGTTATATCAAGATTAATGTTCATTTTACTCTCTAGATTATATCAAGGTCAATGACATTTGTTCCTCGGAAAAAATCAATACTTTCGCGTCTGCGCACATCTCACAATTTACGAGATATTGCACAAGGTCAGTTCTGCTCCCCAGTCAGATTAGAATAATATGAATACTTATGAATAATTTCAAGTTAGAAATATGGTCGAGCATAAAAAGTCGTATGAAACTTGCCTATAATAGTAATTAAGATGCTCGTATGCAAATTATGAAACTCGCTTGCGCTCGTTTCATAATCATACTCGCGTCTTAATTACTATCATTATAGGCTCTTTGCATAATGTATTATATTCCTACTGTGTACTCTCAATAATGTTATGATTATTAGAAATATTTATTCTAAGATTTTTTTTCTTTTTCTAATAAGCATATCTTTACTCAGTGTTCTTTTTAAGCCTTCTGACAATTTTAGGTTCAGTTGATATATTTAAAATTAAAGAATAATGTAATTATTGCTAAATACCATAGAAGAAGACCTCAAAGTTTTTGATATAGGAAGATTGCAAAGAGTAACAAAAGATAGAGAAGAATAATGCAATTGTGGTGGAGGCAATGGTCCTTCATGGAGTGTAAAGCCATAGATGTTTATGATGATTACAATGACGATAACGATGACTCTACGACGATGACGATATGTATTTATTGAGTGTATATAATTACTAATTTTTGGCAGAAGACAGTATGGTAATTAAGTATTAAGAAAATAAACTTTTTATTACTATACGTTACAATATAGATAGGTATATAGGCCTAAATTCGCCACACTCTCAGACATGTAGAGTTGTTTATTTTAATACAGTTAATTTTTTATTTGTTCTATATAAAATATATTAAAATTTACGTAATGTTTTGTGACCTAATTGTTCTATTCTCAAAAAAATGTGCTTTATTGTAGTCTACCTTTTGCATAAATACATGTCAAATCAGTGTACAACATTTTATAATTCTATCTCCAATGGTTGTGGAGTTATAATATAGGGAAAATTGTCAAATTTTGGAAAATTTAACTTAAATTCTAGAAAATATTATTAGTAACTTTTTTATACTTTTATCAGATATTTAAGTTCTAATACGTCTTGTTGTGGTACCTTATAATTTTTGTCCAATTCTGAATTCATTTCCTTGTAAAATTTTAGAAATTTAGAGCCTGCATTTTCTGATAATATTTGTAGTCGTTCACGTACATATACCCTTAAACTAGCCTGGATTTGAACCCAAATATCCGGTATGAAAATCAAACATTCTAGTTTTCAGCTAACGCTGCGATACTACGGCTTATGTTGGACACGAATTTCATTTGAAGTGCTATAAATTTGAACCAGAGTGTCTGGCGTGGAAATGATGACGCTCTGTACACACGTCTAATGGTTCGATAATACCGTATTTTTCGCCAAAAATTCTTCTTGGAAATAGTGGCATGGGAATGTTATGAATTAGCAATTGAAGCGTTGGACCGAATAACGATCCATGTTATAATCTGCTAACTGTGCAAGAGGACCAAAAATGTTGCATCGTAATTCTGCTTATAAATTTTCTATCGAACGGGCAACATACACCGTTATTCAATCAATATGTTTTGTACACTAAGCGAAGTATACCATTGTGTGTTATTGAAAGTCATATTACATATCATAGATGTTTGTATAATAGTACATTATGCAACGAGCCTATAATGGTAGTAATTAAGACGCGAGTATGTTTATGAAACGAGCGCAGCGCTCGTTTCATAATTTTCATACAAGCATCTTAATTACCATTATAGGCAAGTTTCATACGACTTTTTATGCTCGACCATATTTCTAACTTGAAATTATTCATAAGTATTCATGTTATTCTTATCTGACTGGTGAGCGGAACTGACCTTGTGCAGTATCTCGTAAATTATGAGATGTGCGCAGATGCGAAAGTATTGACTTTTTCCGAGAAACCAATGTCACTGACCTTGATATAATCTAGAGAGTAAAATGAACATTAATCTTGATATAATCTTGAAATTGATTTAGACATTGAAAAACGAGATGAAAAACTGAATTTATTTGAATATTATTTACAATTAACGCTAATTATTATAGTAACAGAACATAACATCTTGCGACAGTATTGGATTTCCAGCCTCCGTGACGTTTCGCTAGTTGTCTTTCGATTGAATATCCGAGAATAATCGATACTTGGGCTTTCATATTGCTACAATGATGTTTTCTGATTGGTTGAACATCTGAACTTTAATGAATAGGTGCACTTTAATGACGTCCATTAAAGGGCTGCTACCAAGTGTATAATTACTACATTCCGGCATGGTCGACCATAAACCTATTTATTGTCTGTATTTTCCAGTAGCATTTATGTGGAGTTAAAAATGTTACACTCAGAATATTATGAAATATACAAAATCAATAAAAAGGTTAAATTATGACATTTATTTTTAAATGTTTATATATTAATATGAATTAACACCATGTAATTTATTAAAGTTGCACTCAATGTCATATTATGAATAAACATACAATATTGATCAAATAATAACACTATTATTAGAAAATAACTGCAGTATTGAGATGTAGTAACACCATTCAATTAATGAAAGTTGTAACAATAACAAATGAATAATAGTACATTATGCAACGAGCCTATAATGATGGTAATTAAGACGCAAGTATGTTTGTTTATGAAACGTGCGCAAGCTCGTTTCATAATTTTCATACGAGCGTCTTAATTACCATTATAGGCGAGTTTCATACGACTTTTTATGCTCGACCATATTTCTAACTTGAAATTATTAAGAATTATTCATTTTATTTGTATCTAACTGAAGAGCGGAACTGACCTTGTGCAATACCTCGTAAATTGTGAGATGTGCGCAGACGCGAAAGTATTGATTTTTTCCGAGGAATAGATCTCCACATTGACCTTGATAGCCTATAACCTACAGAGTAAACTAAATATTAACCTTGCTTTCCCTTGAAATTAAATTAGACATTGAAAAACGAGATGACAAATTGAATTTATTTGAATATTATTTACAATTAACGCTAATTATTATAGTAACAGAACATAACCTTCTGCGACAGTATTGGATTTCCAGCCTCCGTGACGTTTCCCTCGTTGTCTTTCGATTGCATATCCGAGAATAATCGAAAACCTGAACTTTAATGAATAGGTGTACTTTAATGACATGCATTGAAGGACTGCTACCAGGTGTATAATTACTACATTTCGGCATAGTCGAGCATAAAGAAAATTAAGTAATTGTTGAGGTATGGAATTTGAACCCCTGTCCCGAATATTCAGTATCCATCCCAACAGATGGCTTATCTGTTAAGTATAAGTTGTATTAATAATGAAGACAATAACAATCATAGTTTTTAAATGCTGACTGTAAAGAAGTAATACATTTTAAACAGCTCCTTTCTGACATCAAGAGAAAGCTGTGAGCACATCTCCTTACAAGAATTTCCACAAATCTGTTCCTGAAACTAAACACCTTGATAAAATTCTAAGATAAACTATAGTGGCAAAATACAACATAGACCGACTAACACTAGGTAAAGTGTAAATTAAAATACAAGTAATAAATACTGCAAAAATAACAGACAGGAACTTACATTACTTGGGGGATCTTTCGCACTAACTTGCGACTTCGTGTTCCTTGTTGTATACTCAAGACCACTGTCCCTCTGCGACTTTCGTGACACACCTTTCCACTTATTAATATTAATTTGTCTGGATTTTCTTTTTTAGTCTGTCAATATCAACTGTAGAAATTGTCACTGTGTTACAGTCGTCCGTTTTACGTAATAGCTCAACCGAAACCTGATACACAGAGTTCAAGTATCCAGTAATCGTAAAGAGAACAAACTCCCGTGCAATAACTCCCGATACGATGTGAACAACTGGATACGCTACAAGTGATTGGTGACATAGAACGTTATTTCAACCGAGAAATTCATGTTTGTATCTCGTGTAGAAGCACCTCTGATACTTACTTACTTACTGGCTTTTAAGGAACCCGGAGGTTCATTGCCGCCCTCACATAAACCCGCCATTGATCCCTATCCTCAGCAAGATTAATCCATTCTCTATCATCATATCCCACCTCCCTCAAATACATTTTAATATTATTTCCCATCTACGTCTCTGCCTCCCTAAAGGTCTTTTTCCCTCCGGCCTACCAACTAACATTCTATATGCATTTCTGGATTCGCCCATACGTGCTACATGCCCTGCCCATCTCAAACGTCTGGATTTAATGTTCCTAATTATGTCAGGTGAAGAATACAATGCGTGCAGTTCTGTGTTGTGTAACTTTCTCCATTCTCCTGTAACTTCATCCCTCTTAGCCTCAAATATGTTCCTAAGCACCTTATTCTCAAACACTCTTAATCTCTGTTCCTCTCTCAAAGTGAGAGTCCAAGTTGCACAACCACACAGAACAACCGGTAATATAATTGTTTTATAAGTTCTAACTTTCAGATTTTTCGACAGCAGACTGGATGATAAAAGTTTCTCAACCGAATAATAACAGGCATTTCCCATATTTATTCTGTGTTTAATTTCCTCCAGAGTATCATTTTTATTTGTTACTGTTGCTCCAAGATATTTGAACTTCTCCACCTCTTCAAAAGATAAATTTCCAATTGTTATATTTCCATTTCGAACAATATTCTCGCCACGAGACATAATCATATACTTTGTCTTTTCGGGATTTATTTCCAAACCTATGCCTTTACTTGCTTCAAGTAAAATTGCCGTGTTTTCCCTAATCGTTTGCGGATTTTCTCCTAACATATTCACGTCATCCGCATAGACAAGCAGCTGATGTAACCCGTTCAATTCCAAACCCTCTCTGTTATCCTGGACTTTCCTAATGGCATACTCTAGATCACCTCTGATACAGATATTGAAAAACAATTTTTGTGATAGCTGTGTAAGACTATACACAGCATTATTCCATTAAAAATTCAATTCTGAAAAATTGTAACCTAGACCGTTAATCGGCCCAAATGCTTCAATTGATTTGACTGTGGAGTGATTATAAAGTTTTGTATTGAGATGCAAATTCATACAGAAGAATGTACAGTACATCTGTTAGTACTTGGATCATAGCTTTCACTACCACGCTCTAACTATGGCAGTTGGGATAGGCGAGAGAGAGAGAGAGAGAGAGAGAGAGAGAGAGAGAGAGAGAAAAGTGTTTTATGAGCAGCATGAGGCAACGAGCGGTTAGCAATTCTCTCTCTGACGTTGCACTCATAATTCAATGTTTGAGTGCCTGACTGCCCGACTCCCTTGTCTGCTGGCCAAAAAGTTGAGCTATGGGGTAACCCCCCTACCCACATCGCCACTATCTCTGCCTTAGTTGTTGAAACATTACATTTACAATTGAGATTTTTAGACAGCCCTAACCGTTCTTTATGGGCGTTTTTGGTGAATTCGAAAAAGGAAATAGGCGGATGGAAACTAGAATTTGGTTTTCTGGGAGGATTAATGAATAAAAGAAGATTTTTTTAATAGTTCTTCTACGTACCTGAGTCTCTACCCCCTTTTTTTTAAAGCTGTCAGCGGCAGAATTATATCTGACCCAGTCCTTTCAAGAGGGTTAATTTTAAATTGAATTATTACCCATAGAAAGGTGTGTCTTCTACCCCGTTGCTTTTGAAAGAAAAATGAATTTCACCCCTTTTGCTCCAAGTTTAAAAAAAAAATATCGAATTTAATTGGTTCGTTCGTCCGCTGAAAATTTTCACGTCTATAAATTAAGATTTATACAGACTCAGCGATATGAGGTACGCTTCACTTTTTGAGACACTAATTCAATTTCGATTTCGCTTTTCCTCGTGTCTGAAAAGCATTCATTGCAAATTAACTTAGTATCCGACGCTGACCTTGCAGAATTACAGCTCTCCTAATGAAGGCTCCCTACCATAAATTCTTGCTCATTTCCACAGCCCTGCTATGCACACCGATGCCAGCAGTAACATGTTTTATAGTAACACTATGCGATAAATCGCACGATCCATTTCCGTGGGCAACCAATGGCCCTTGAGAAGAACCGGGCCCAACGAACTCTCTTCGATCTCAACCCTAGAGTTGCAGTATCATATAAAATATATCAAGACGACGACACACACTTTCTCTCACGATTTACGTGTTTCATAACAATTCACTTCTTTTATATGTTGTCAATGTTATAGTTCATAATTTATTTTCTTGAGCTATCACTTAAAAGATACAAAAGAAAAGGTTTAAAAGAAAGAATACACCCACTTTAAACGAAAATAAAAATATTTTCATTAGACTATTACACTCTTACTACGTCACACTACTTTTGACCAATAAAATGGTACGAAAGGACGTCTTTCAACCAATCATGGCTGCTTATTGCACAATTTTATCGCGTCCCTAGCATTTGTTTAATTTTATCGCGTCCCTAGCATTTGTTTATTTTTATCACTACCCTAGCATTTGTTTCTTTGTTTGCCAACATTTCAAACGTCTGGACGTCAAAAAACAGAAAATTACAAACCACTCCAGTCGATGCACAGCAATTTTAAATATGACTCACATTGGCATTCAAGAACAAGAATTAATAAAGATCACTGGTCATAGCTATGCATCTTCCCTGAAACTCTATTTACAAATAAATGAAGAGCACCATTCGGAAATCCTGAATAATTTGAGGGATACACCATGTATATCACCGAGTTCATATCTCTTACGCACACGTCCAATATAACACCAACTGAACCACCAACCACTAAAAGATTCAAATTTGAAAATTGTACCTACTTTCAATAATCGTTTCTTTTAAAATTATTTTTATTTTTTATTTCATCATCGTTAATTAAAATGTTTCTTGTTTATTTCATCATCCCTAATTAAAACTTTTCTAACACTCGTTTATATTATTTAGGTTATGTTATAGCTTCTGCTATATGATATTGTGAAGAGTCACGTATCAGAGATTGTTTAATACTAAGATTTATTGAAAATCATCTGGGATCGGGATAATTGAAGTGGAATGCAACTGTTTTAATAAAAATGAAACTGAATCAACAAAGCCTTCTTGACCAGTAACCGTTCACAGAGTTCAATGAAGATTCCATAGTTGGCACAACTGATAGGAAAACAGCTATTCATAACACACTACTGCCATCTATTAGCGTAATATTTACAATGTTGAGATGGTACAAATTTGAAGACAGTTTTGTATTTTCATAAGTCAATTAATATTTTATTGTATGGGAGTACTTCGTTACTTCTAACTCTATGTTTTCTTCTAATCGTGTAATAGTCAATTAAATCCCACTCTAGTTTTTATTTTCTCTAGATAAATCAAAACCTCTAGTGAAATTACTGTTGATAAAATCACGCAGTTTCCACCAGATGATAAAAATATTATTCATATTTTGTAGTCTTCGCGTAATTGCGTAATTTTCCCATCCTTGACTCTTTGCCTTCGGATTTTTAGAAAAAAAGAAGGGTGGAAATTTATACGAGTAAATGCAGTATAAACAAATCGATTATGAGATAGCCCATGAAGGGCCAAAATCTAAGAACCGACTGCTGGCACACATCCACATGGCTCATCAGATATTAACGATCATCCAACCAATATGAGGGTAATTTGTGGTTAGCACGATGATGTTCTAGCTTTCGCAACGGAATTTCGCTCCTCAAATTCATTACGATGCTGGGTGGTCACCGGTCCTTCCCGTAATGTAGACGAAACTTCAAGAGAGGATTTCTTTCCTCACGAGTATTCGTACTTCAATACTGACAAATAAATGCATTGAAGAATTAGCGTTGAGAACCTAGCGGAAGGCAGCATATCTCGTGAAATGTGAAAGAGTGAAAAGGAGATGAATAAAAACAGTTAATAGCTAAAAGTGGAAAGTATGAATGGTAGCGCGACCCTAATCTAGGGGTGAGGAGGTTTTCGTGCAAGGAAATTACTCACTGCTTCATGGGGTTTTCAATTACAACCCCCACTTCTTATTCCAATTTTGAAACGAAAGAGAGAAATTTAAAATGTCTAAGACACTTCTGATATAAAAACTTTACTTTTCTTCTATGCACCATCCATGCGTGTGATATTTTACCCCAATCTCAGATCACCACTTGGGAATAGAACCCAGAAGGGAAGGGAAGAAAACACCCTCTCTGGCGTAATCGTCATCCCTGTCCAGTACACCACCCTCTTCATCCCCAAACCAATTCCTCTCTTGGCTCTTTTCACCTTTATATACGTCTGCAAACCCCCGGAAAACCAATCTCGCAGTAACACTCTTCTATTCAGTGAAAACAACCCCCTTACCCTACTCCTTTCAATCCCACTCACTACACCTCTCTTTACAACCCTCTTTTGCTTTCGTTTTCGTTTCATTTGCCTACTATCTCTACCCCATTCCAACCCTCATTAAGCTACCTACATCCAGCCATGAGGCTACTCTTTATTTTTGTTAAAGATTTACATCTGAATAAGCTATGAGAGCAGCAGTGTATAGATATTCCCGATTTTGCACCCCTTAGCGTCAAATTGATAGAAAATGGGCTTATGTGCTTTTGTAGGTTCAACAAACAACGGTATTAGTAGAAATTAACATTCTACCTAGACCACGGCGTTCAATACAATTTTCCAGAAATATAAAAAAATATAGTGAAACATTAATACAATTAATACAAAGTCTACATACTAATGCGACCATCAGAATTAAAACAAATAATGGCATAAGTATAGAAACGAGAAAGAAAAAAAGATGTAGCTATTTGGCAAGAATGTTTTTATCTCCCGTTCCGTTTGGGTGCATATTATACTGATGAAGTTACCAGAGTTTTAAAACTAGAACTGAATTAAAATTTTAATACAAAAATGGCACAAAGGCGACGCTAATAAAATCTCGGTAGTTGCAAGCGTCGTTAAATAAAGCAAAAACTTCAAAAATTTGAATGAGTAAATTAATGAAAGAATTAAAAAATAAATGGATGAATAACAATGAAGAAGTATATATGTCAATAACTGAATGATGGAATATATACTGTAAATGATTGAATGAATGAATGAATGAATGAATGAATGAATGAATGAATGAATGAATGAATGAATGAATGAATGAATGAATGAATGAATGAATGAATGGACAGAATTAATAAATATATGTCACAAAATGAATATATTGACGAGTCTATGTAGCAGAACGAATGAATGGATGGACTGGAACACAATAGTACACTGGAACACAATAGTAGACTGGAACAGCTTACCTGCGGCAATCTTTCAGGGTTGTCCTCTCAAAATCGATACATTTAAGGAAAGGTTGAGAAGATTAGATTGAAAATATAATTGTAGGTGCAATGTAATTATCAAAGTTGTGTCATGTAATTAATTAAGTTGATATGTAATTAATTAAGATGATATGTAATTTAGTTGATATGTAAATAAATTAAAGTGATATGTAATTAATTAAGATGATACGTTATTAAGTTGATTTGTAATTAATTAAGGTGATGTGTAATTACTTAAATTGGTAATAGTTGGGTGAAATAGAAGTACTTGTAAGTTAGGTTTACTTTTGCTTATTGTAGGCGTTATTATAGAACAGTATTTATTTATAGCCTACGTTTATTGCATCTATTTATTTATAGTTAGAAATAAATTTAGGTTTATTTGATTTTATTTTATTTCTTTTATTTTTCTTTTATTGCTGTAATTATGTATAATTGTAATGGTATTATTGCATATTATATATCACTGCCACCGGGTGTATACCAATTGGAGTGTTAATAAATACATACATATAAATGACTGAATACATCGTTAAATAAAGGAATACTTACTTATTTAAAGGTACTTATGGCTTTTAAGGAATCCGGAGGTTCATTGCCGCCCTCACATAAGCCCGCCATCGGTCCCTATTCTGTGCAAGATTAATCCAGTCTCTACAATCATATCCCACCTCCCTCAAATCCATTGTAACATTATCCTTCCATCTACGTCTCAGCCTCCCCAAAGGTCTTTTTCCCTCCGGTTCCCAACTAACACTCTATATACATTTCCGAATTCACCCATATATGCTACATGCTCTGCCCATCTCAACCGTCTGGATTTAATGTTCCTATTTATGTCAGGTGAAGAATACAATGCGTGCAGTTCTGCGTTATGTAACTTCCTTCATTCTCCTGTAACTTCATCCCTCTTAGCCCCAAATATTTTCCTAAGCACCTTATTCTCAAACACCCTTAACCTCTATTCCTCTCTCAAAGTGAGAATCCAAGTTTCACAACCATACAGAAGAACCGGTAATATAACTGTTTTATAAATTCTAACTTTCAGATTTTTTGACAGCAGACTAGATGACAAAAGCTTCTCAACCGAATAATAACAGGCATTCCCATATTTATTCTGCGTTTGATTTCCTGCCGAGTGTCATTTATATTTGTTACTGTTGCTAAAAGTTATTTGAATTTTTCCACTTCTTCAAAGGATAAATTTTCAATTTTTATATTTACCAAAATAAAGGAATACCTTAATTAATAAATGTGCTTTAATGTAGTGAAACATTGCATTAAATGATCACAAATTATAAATAAATTAATTAATTTCTGATTGAAAACTTACAGATATGATTAGATGAATTCCAAATACAGGTGGGGAGGCATGAATATTTAGCCGGTATAAGTGTTGAAGTTAACTTTTGGAAGCAAAATGATGTTGGTTTAAGTCACTAAGGTTTCACTATGTAGCTAACTCGGTGGTTGAGAGTTGTTTATGAAGCAGAGTAAACCACACTCCAGAAACTAGAGAAACTTTTATTCCACAAACTTTCAGAGAAGGCGACGTACTAGAGACTGCAAAACACTCGGAATTGCTTGGAGTTGAACACAGTCTTGTGCGTATGTTCGGATTCCTTATCGTGAGGGAGAAATAAAAGAGAAACAGTTTGCGGACTCGAGTCGGGCAGGTAGCCCATAAAAATGACGAATGGCAAGTGTCAGCTACGTTTCACGTTACGGTTGTACTTCTGGACGCAACACCGGGTTACATAATGGCTCTTTATAACAATATCAGACAGGTGAAGTAAATCAAAACCGGTGCAGCTCTCTTCCCCGTGGCCACGCGCTTTCCAGTGGCGTGCCAACAGACCCAACTGTCTACACACAGTCATATTACGCCATGTAAGTTATGTTTCGCATTAGGCTGATATGGCCGTGTTATTAAGTGACAAACATATCGTAATTAAAGACCTTGGTGCAAAAACCGTTCAAGTCCGGAAATAAAAATTTTGTGCGAGATCGTGCGTATTTGCTTGGTTTCCGCACAAACCCAATCCGCTGGAAGTGTAAAATTCCACATTCAGTATTCCCAACCTAACACACATAACAATTTCCCTCTTCTTACCGCTTAAGTGGCATATTGATTTTACTGCTTTAGGCTTTCAAAATATTATTTTTAGAGACGTTCAATATAGTAATAATTATAAATTGGAAACTTACCACTGCAATTTCACCTAAATCGCGCTGTTAATTATAGTTTTTAAATATTTGCAAAAATTAAGTAAACTCTAATTCATTACATAACCTTACCGTTTGTTTTAAGTTCGCATTTATAGACTGGGGGGGGGGGGGAAGACAGACGTAGGCCTATATCACGGCCTGCTGGAGTATAGTAAACACAGAAAACATTTTAAAGCAACAATGTTGAAGATAAATATTTTTGTTTTTCAAATTTGCCGTCATTGAACAGAAACCAAAATGGAGATTTCATTGCAACTAATTAGAAATTCCTCTTTCAGGTACGTAATAAACGATCTTCGCACAATAGTAAAATGCGTTACAAGAGCGGTATGTTGACGTTTTCATGTTCGAGGAAAAGACTGAAAAAGCGAAACGTATTTGGGCTTTTTAATTTCCGAGAACATGAAAACAAACATACCGCTGGTGTATCGTACATTATTTTGTGCGAAGATCGTTTATTACATACCTGAAAGAGGAATTCCTAATTAGTTGCAATGAAATCTCCATCTTGGTTTCTGTTCAATGACGGCAACTTTGGAAAACAAATATATCTATCTTCAACATTGTTCCTATAAAATGTTTTCTATGCTTACTATACTGCAGCAGGCCGTGATATACGTCTGTCTTTTTTCCCCCCCAGTCTATGATGAGTCTGGAATCTTGTTGATTTTTTCACGGCTTCGTTAATGTTACTTGCATTACAAATGCAGTAACTTTTGTGGTGTTGTAGAGTTTACTTAATTTTTGCAAATATTTAAAAACAATAATTAACAATGCAATTTAGGTGAAATTGCAGTGGTAAGTTTCCAATTTATAATTATTACTATATTGAACGTCTTTAAAAATAATATGTTAAAAGCCTAAAGCATTAAATGAATATGACGTTTAAGCGGTAAGAATAGGGAAATTGTTATGTGTGTTACGTTGGGAATACTGAATGTGGTATTTCACACTTACCGCGTATTGGTTTTGTGCGGAAAGCAAGCAAATACGCACGATCTCGCACAAAATAATGTACGATACACGAGCGGTATGTTTTCTTTCAATTCTCGGAAATTAAAAAAGCTCAACTACGTTTCGCTTTTTCAAACTTTTCCTCGAACATGAAAAGTTCAATATACCGCTCTTGTAAAGCATATTACTATTACAGGATATAAAAAAAATCTTTCCACAAAAATTGAATGTGTATTATAATAATTTCAAACTGATTTTTTACACAATAATTTACGAAATCAAACTGAAATGGTTTTGAAGAATAAGTGTCACAAGTAACGTTACAACTGCATTCTTTATTCCTTACAGTGCAGTACATTTTCTGTTTTGTCATTCAATAATCGGTTTCGGACCCATGGTCATTCAAAAAGAAAAAAGTTTGTTTTGGTCTCTTGAATCTTCTCTAGAAGTTGCAGTAATGAATTTGGATACATTCTGTATTTTATGTTGCATATCTCTTTCATGAATGGGCACAAATATCTTGTACGAACCATATCCATCCAGTGTTTCAAGAATTGCAAATGAACGAACAGATAGGATAAGTTAAAGAGACAACGGCATACAGACAAATTTTTCGAGATGAACAGTGATAAAATCGATAAGTATTTTTGTAGCAATAATACTTCATCTATACTCTATACTCAGCGTTTCTCAAACTATGGTCCGCGGACCACCTGTGGTCCTCGAGGTCTGCCCTTGTGGTCCTTCAAAAAAAGACAGAAGAAAAAATAAAATTCGAACGAATTGCGTATCACACTATAGCTTAAAATCTCAGAGTTTGGAAATGACACATGGCAATCGAATTTCACTTTTTCTCCCAGTACAGACATTTTATGAAATTTATTACCCTATCCGTCTATCGACTTCCCACTCTACTCTCAACAACAAAAGAGGGATTTAAAGCACTATACACGTGGTGTTTCTCGACATCTTTACCCTGCACATCTGGCGCCGCGCCTGTAATCCAGCCAGGACCACCCGAATTCATAACAGAGGACCAAAGTACCGAACCTTAATTCAATTTTAAAATATAAGTATATTGGCATTAAAATATGCTACGAGAATGATAAATTTGCTTTCGAATGGAACAAGAGTAAGGTGGTCAGCGGAATTGTTCTGACTTTGAAAAGTGGTCCCCACTTCAAAAGAGTTTGAGAAACGCTGCTCTATACAATAAGAAAAAACGGTGTCTGATATAGGTGCAGATTTGGTCTTTCGAAATTATAATTTTTCAAGTATAATTTACATTTACTGCTGTAAGGAAAGGTCCCAGGTGTAAAACTTACTTTGCCGTCAGTCTTCGCGCAAACGCAACCAAAGTATAATTATTATGCTGAAACAAGCAGTTTCTACTTATCATTCTCGTAAAGATATACTCATATTTCCACTTCACATACAATCAATGGATGAGCGGATTTTTAAAGAGCACAATTTCTATTTGTGCGATCGTATTCCTGAATTTATGACGTACAAACAAACATCGTCATGGAAGCATTAATGGTTCATTCCTATTTTTCTCCCTAAGCCATTCTCTTCGCTAACTTTTAGCAGAATTTCATTGTTGCTCTTTATAGTCAATATATTTTCCTCATAACACATTAAGCTAGTTTATTTCATTCAATTCCAAAGTTGTTTTTACAACGTACATTCTTCTCTGTGAACACACATAAATGCTAATACCCTGCAAGGGTGACATATCGTCCCCGGCAGGACCATTACAACTTTTTATTGTGACGGATACAAGTTACAACCTCTTCCTATAAAAGCTGCAGTTAATGACGTAGTAATATTTATCCCGCCGTATGATATGACACGTGGCACAGGCAAGTGTGTGTCTGGGCAAAATATTTGGTAGCATGGCCAAAAATTATGGAGGAAAAATGAAGTTGTATTTATGAAAAACAAACTATTTTAATCTATCTTCCACTAAAGTAAAAAATATAAACTAATTACTTAGTAGACCGGGAGAGTATATTTGAGGTAGAGAGTTGCAGAATAGGGCTTACAACCGGTTTTCATTCGGCTGGTCAGAGAGCATCCATCAAGGTAGAGCATCCGACCGAATGTTCGAATTTCAACCGGTTAACTCTGATGTTTTTGAGGCTAGACAGAACACTGACATTTTCTGAGTACATAAACGGAATTCATTCATTCATTCATTCATTCATTCATTCATTCATTCATTTAGTTTATTCTATAGATCTTACTTGAGCAATGAAGCTTTAAGATGTGGAACAAGTCAAAATTTTACAATATTACAATTACAATTTTTACTAATTTTTACAGTTTTACAATTTAATAATTTTCTACAATTTTTATAATTTTGTGCAATTTTTTTACAATATTTTGGCGAGATGTAGTGAGATGAGGTGAGGTCCGAGGATTCGCCAAATGATTACCTGGCATTTGCCTGTTGGTTGGGGAAAACCTCGGAAAAACCCAACCAGGTAATCAAACAATTGAAAGAAATTTACCACGTGTAATTTACAAATGTATTTAATATATTTCGGCCTACAATTGATTGCATACTTTATTACACTTAAGTTCATAACATAATATGAACAAATGGACATCGGTAATAACAAAGGAAAAAAGTGCACTGCATAATGTACGAGCCTATATCTGTGTAAAAAATGCAAGACCAGAATAAATTACAATTGCTTACCAAATAGAAGAGAAAATAAGTGCATACATTCTATTGTAACGTTTAAACTTTAAACTCAAATTGATTAGGCAATCTCTAAAACAGTAGTAGTTAAATGCATATAAACTTAATGTCTTTTAATTACTTTAAGTATCTGCATTATTTCATTATTAAATCATTTTTAAGAAGATATGTTTTGCTCTTGACGATACCAATCGTAATACCTGAATGAATGAATGAATGAATGAATGAATGAATGAATGAATGAATGAATGAATGAATGAATGAATGAATGAATGAATGAATGAATGAATGAACTAACGAATCAATGAATGAATCAATTAATGAAAGAATGAACGAATCACTGAATCAGTCAATGAATCCATGGATGAATGAATCAATGAGTCGATGGATGGATCGATGATTGATTGATTGATTGTAATGAGAGAAGAAGAATTATCAATGGAATAATAGGCCTACACGATGATAATCGCGTCCTTCCAAGGGCTCTTGTAACTCTTGCATAGCTCAATGTGGTCTGCCTTTGCCGTCCACCCACAAAGAGTGAGGAACAACTCGAATATTCGTTAAACCGAACCTGAGACACTCCGCGAGAAGGAAGAGCTTTACATACTGATTACAGCGCCAGGTGTTCAATAGTAATATATAATCTCTATTTTTCGTAACAGATTCTGCATTTGAGGGACATTAAAAGTATTAGACCCTAAGTATGACTTTCTTCCAAAGGGAAATGAAGTCGGAGTTCTCTGCAGCAAGCCTACAGAACTTACAAACGTGAAGACGATTCCAGGCAAATTACTAATCAGCTGTTCCTACTTTTCGAACATGAGAGATCTCTCTTCAAGATATTTGGAGGTGCGAGGCCCTTCTAATTACTTTTTTTGGGCGGAAATCGAAAAATCGAAAAAGAGAGGAGAATATGGAGGAAAAAATTTAAAAGGTACGCAAAACGCGTCCTTGCAAGGGGTTGGGGGGCTGTAAGAAACTAAATATGTGAGCTCCAAGCCTGTTGGCCACTAGTCTCACTCCGGGTTACGCTGCTCCACTGAAGGAGCTCTAGAAAATTTTGAAGGGGAAAATCGAAAGTGGACGTAACCTCTTAGGTACCACATACGCGAGGGGGATGGAAATGTGATCAAAATGATCACGGAACGGGACGAGGAGATAGCTGGTTTAGATCTGCATATTGAAATGAACTGTCATTTCGCAGTGCAGAAGGAGTCGAGAAGACTCTGTCGTCTGTTGTTCGATGACTAGGCAGGTGAAGACCGTCAGGAGAGACGCCGTGAATTCTGAATCTACAAATTGAAAGCTTCCCTATCCTTTCGCATTGCGACATGCGTGACGTTGCACATGTATTTCATAATTTATCTACTCTGAACTAGGGCTTTAAGTTGTTTGTTAGAAAAAGGGGGGCTTATGGGGAAGGGCATATAGGTCCGTGGCTCATTTCTCTTAGGGCTCATCCCGACATTTGTCTTAACGTCTTAGGAAAACCACGGAAATACCTTAGGCAGGATGAGTTGTCTCAATATAAGAGACTAGCCAATTTGGCTTTTAGGTAACAGGTCGATTGATTTATGAATTTAGGATAGATGTAATTAATAATTAATTTTGAATAATTAAGGGGTTCATGGGGATATGAGTGCAGGCGGGGGCGGGGCGACGCCCGTGACTTTATAAGTTGAGGAGGCATAAAGTGCCTTGCCCTCCCCCAAAGTCGGAGCCTATGATACTACTGAATATTTTGTAACGAAAAATCAGAGTTCCCAAACTAACGTTTTCGACAAACCTCTACCCAACTTATTGATGAATCATAAAAGTCACATTTCCGGTATCTTTACACGAAGAATGGCTGTTTCATCTCTAATTTCCTGTAACAGTCAAGGCCGAAGATTTGAGTTACAGACAGCATCCAAAGTCGAATTTCAACTCTTTTTGGTCCATACATTCTACTTCAGATCCATCCTTACCTTATAGCTAATGCCCTATTAGCATTAAATCCATGCACATTTTACGATACAATGAAGTTTTAACAATCAACTCCAATGAGACATTTTATTTCTCAGCAAGAGGGGAGGTTTCTTAGTATTAACTTCAAGAGTAAATACTTACAAAGATATGACTTCCAGAAAACTAAAGTTTACAACTATTCATGCAATTAAAAGTTATTTTCTTGTAAAATTTCACCCCAAGTTTAGGGATAACTTCGGCGGTGGGGACATTTCTTTACGCGTGTCTCCATTTTTATAGACTAAAAGGAGGGGTTGAATTTGCATGAATTATATATTGTTTTTCATGGAACGGGCGTGCAAGGGGCTGTCTATGATATTTTCTATGCTCTCCTTCCCCAGCCGAGTGCTTCATTGTAGATGTGTCTCTGACACGTCGGGAGGAAAATGGCGAGAATCGTCGCAGGGATGCAAGCGTGTTGAACAAAGAGGAGCGTTGTACTGAAACGTCTTAACTCGGTTCTGTGTATTCATTCTTGACATTGAAGTCGTCTGTTGGGCGCCTGACATCGTCTTCAGGGCAAACTTATTTATCCGTGCAAACAAATCTCACAACCCTACTCGTGCTTCATGTATATTGCAGCTCGATTCTGTTAATCATTACAGCACATTCAGTGCTTACGCGTGAAAATTTTCTACAATTTTTGCACTAAACATTTTTCACATTTTCTTACTTTTTCATTATTGCTAAAACTATCTGAGTCTGAACAGAAGAAAAATAGAAAAGAAATATTCATCTTCAATCCGAAGTTAGATTTACAGACACATTTGCCAAACTCAAGTCATTTACAATTCATATTGAAGTTTTTAGATCGGATAAGTCCGATAACACACTGCTCCGTCGCTATAGGAGAAAGTCAATGTTCACTTACTTAGATATAACACGCGGAGCAAGTCCCCTACAATCGGCAAGCATCATGTTTAGGTAGAGAATGTAAGTCAAGGAATATTATGGACAGTAAAAAACGGTCATATGGGAATGGGTATTTAAGAGTTGTTAATTCATTACAAAAATTGAATCTGATAAACGTTAACACAAATTAATTTTATTACCTAGAAAATATATAGTCTGTCTATAAAATGGAATAATAAATAAATAATATATACAGAAGCAAACAAGCAAAGAGACAAAGAAGGAAACAAAGATACAAAAAAAAAAAAAACAAATATTACTTTAAACTCTCCAGCAATATCCTTATTCTATGCGCCGTTTTCAAGGCGTTGAATAGTATTTACTTTGTCAGAAACGCAATCTACTAAATGGGCAGAACAGTGTAAATCTGTTATAGGCCTATCTTATTTTAAGAATGATCAATCTCAATGACTTATCAGAATATAAGTACGAGGAAAACTAACAATTTTATTAACATACTACAAATAAAATGAAATGAATTATACAAAGGAACACAACACAAACATAATAACAAAAAAACACATCACATGAACATACGAAAACAAAAGCACATAAAATGTAGCATCTTCATTCAGGAAAACAATGTACAACATCGCAGAACACAACATATTTTACAAAACACCTCAACACACAGAGAAGACATACAAATACGACCTAAGAAGCGTATACCAACTAACATGCAATAGTTGTAACAACTTCTATATTGGACAAACAGGGAGATTATTTCAAACACGATATAAAGACCATAACAAAACCACGTAATACCTCCACATACACAGAACATATCACAAACACAAACCACAGCTACAGTAACAGAGAAACAGACATGGAAATCCTACATAATCTAACCGAAAAACTAGAAATTGAAGAGACTAGAACAATACGAAACATACAGGAACACAAATAGACACACACAACATATATTCAATACACAACTAAATTTCACAACACACACACTATTTAATTCCACATTACTAAACACAAACGCACCCCCCTCCCCCCAACAAAATAACTGAAGACAGGGGAAGAAAAAAGGGCCTCATTAGTTCTGAAAATAACCTAAACAAGTTAACAGGGTAATTTAGCACTTAGTTTTTATTTTAACATCTGAAAGTTGTCAAATTCTAAAGTGAACAAACGTTTTCGCCTCTTATCATCAGGTTTATATTTGGTTTTGCAATATCTAATACATAAGAATCATTATTATACAGTGTGAATGTCTATCCTATTTGAACTTAACCTTAAAGGTCTTCATCGAATTATACAATTTTAATAGTTCTAGATTTATACAGAATACAAACCATGATATGCTTTGTAATTGTAAACTAAAATTCTTTCATGCATTTATTATCATAATATAATACACTGTTCTCTTAAATTGACTGAGCATTTTGGGAATTAATTTAGTAGCTTTTCCAAAACACGCTATAAAAAGTTTCATATAAACAAAAAACGATCAAAATTGTATTAATTTTTGTTTGTTTTAAATATCCCAAAGGATAACCCCCTGAAAACAGGAACATTACTTACTGTTCACCCTATATAGACGAATGTTGATATTATTGTTACCGAACTGAACATTTCTTGTTCCACAACATAAACGTCTCGTAGGTTCACTTTACACAAAATAAAACCACTCTGCTTCATATCCTAGTCAACTAACAATCCAATCGAGCTGGTAACAGCCAGAACTGTTCTAACCGCGACCATAATCTTAGCTTTCTAAAGAAAGATCTCCATAAAATTGTTCTGTTTATGTGTGATACGGAGCAAACTGTTTCTTGTCATTGATATTATGTTAACAACATAGCCCAAGTTTTCATGTGAATGTGTTTGAGTGTATTGCTGAATGAAAAGGTCGTTGGAAAATAAAACTCTCTAAAACCGGTTTGTTTCATCTAGTTCTGTAGGCTATTTCAAATTTTTAAAACTGTGAAACTTCAACAATTTCGAAAGCCATCTCGTGTTATGAAAATAATATTTTTCTAATGGCATCAAAAAATTTACAACACAATATATTTACTCATAACAATAAATAAGTAGACACATAATAAATACTATAGAATATAGATAGCCCATACCGGTTTCCGAACATAATACCGTCGTTTGTACCGCGGATTCGGAAAAACCGCGGAGAATCCTTGGCAAGTGATTTTTTTCTTATACGCAGCAGGGATTAAAGAATACAGGAACAGATTAAGGCAACAGAGCGGTAAGTACAGCAAAAATCGTTCGGGGTAAAATTTGTAGCCATCGATTATAGCGAAGATCTTAGCGTGCTTCCAGAAACTTTCCGGTGTAAATAAATAAGTTACGTACTTACTGGCTTTTAAGGAACCCGGAGGTTCATTGCCGCCCTCACATAAGCCCGCCATTGGTCCCTATCCTGAGCAAGATTAATCCATTCTCTATCATCATATCCCACCTCCCTCAAATCCATTTTAATATTATCCTCCCATCTACGTCTTGGCCTCCCCAAAGGTCTTTTTCCCTCCGACCTCATAACTAACACTCTATATGCATTTCTGAATTCGCCCATACGTGCTACATGCCCTGCCCATCTCAAACGTCTGCATTTAATGTTCCTAATTATGTCAGGTGAAAAATACAATGCGTGCTGTTCTATGTTGTGTAACTTTCTCCATTCTCCTGTAACTTCATCCCTCTTAGCCCCAAATATTTTCCTAAGCACCTTATTCTCAAACACTCTTAACCTATGTTCCTCTCAAAGTGAGAGTCTAAGTTTCACAACCATAAAGAACAACCGGTAATATAACTGTTTTATAAATTCTAACTTTCAGATCTTTTGACAACAGGCTAGATGATAAAAGCTTCTCAACCGAATAATGACAGGCATTTCCTATATTTATTCTATGTTTAATTTCCTCCCGAGTATCATTTATATTTATTACTGTTGCTCCCAGGTATTTGAATTTTTCCACCTCTTCAAAAGATAAATTTCCAGTTTTTATATTTCCATTTCGTACAATATTCTCGTCACGAGACATAATCATATACTTTGTCTTTTCGGGATTTACTTCTAAGCCCATCGCTTTACTTGCTTCAAGTAAAATCTCCGTGGATTTTCTCGTAACATATTCAAATCATCCGCATACACAAGTACCTGATGTAACCCGTTCAATTCCAAACCCTCTCTGTTATCCTGGACTTTCCTAATGGCATACTCTAGAGCAAATTTAAAAAGTAAAGGTGATAGTGCATCTCCTTGCTTTAGCCCACAGTGAATTGGAAACGCATCTGACAGAAATTGACCTATACGGACTGTGCTGTACATTTCACTGAGACACATTTTAATTAATCGAACTAGTTTCTTGGGAATACCAAATTCAATAAGTATATCATATAAAACTTCTCTCTTAACCGACTCATATGCCTTTTTGAAATCTATGAATAACTGATGTACTGTACCCTTATCCTCCCATTTTTTCTCCATTATCTGTCGAATACAAAATATCTGATCAATCAAAAAGTAAATAAATAAGTAAATATATAAATAAATAAACAAAAACACGTAAATAATCTCGTTTTTAAAGTGAAGTTTCACAGGTTTCAATTGGTAAAAATAAAGTGAATCATAAATAGGGCTAGGATTCTTATATTTTAACCCATTTTTATCCTTTCTATATATGAATCAGGTATTGTCACTTTCTTCTAGTTTCCAGTTAATTAAAAAAAGTGTTTCATTTCAGCATGCATGTAGGCCTACTAAATTCAGTGGAAGTCTGAGTCATCCCAAGTTCTTTAGAGTAGAACAAATAATAGAAATAATTGAATGGTTCTTGAAATTGCTTTCTATAAGAACAGAAGATTAAAAATGAATCCAGAGGGTACATAAGAAAATTAATATTGGAATAAAAATCATTATTAAAAGAACGGTAACATCAGAGATGTAATCAGAATCGACGAATCCGATTCAATCATCTCGAGACAATTTTGGGGGAGGGCGACCTGACTGAGACTCGTTCTAGGACAGTGTCCCGCGTGTCTTGCAAGATGAATGGCACACAAAGGGAAAAGAATATAAAAGGGAGGAGATGAAGGGATAAAGAAAGAGCAAGAACTTAAAACGATGGCTACATTTTTACTACTCCATAAATCCTTCGCTCTGTTTATTTCTGTGCACCGATGTCCTCGTATCTGTACTATCATGTGCGTGCACATTGCCTCGGCAGGGGCCTCGGTCTCCAATTGCGACTCTCACTGTGGATTGTGCATGACACTCTTCCACTTCAAACGCTTGTAATTCAGATGGCAACTCCAGATCTTCTTAACGACTCAATGAAAATACACCCCTCAGCAACTACAGTAGTAAAATAACGCAAGTAATATTTAACTGATATTTATTGCTTTTTAAGTGTATTTACACTATAAAACAGAGGTGCCTCGTACCAAGAGGCTCTGGGTGGGGTAATCTCCACAAAGGAGTTATAAATTAGCCCTCAGTGTCAGAGTAGTTTCATTTTCTGCCACCATTTGCACATGCATTCACTGACCACCGACTTAAGTGGCAGAAGTTAGAGCACAGTCTACTATATACAGTCACGAAGCTTGAGTTTTGAGGGTGCTAGAAACAATAGACTGTGACGGTACTATTTTGCATTGCCTGTAATGAGGCGATATTAGCGATCCTAGTGGTGAGCAACTATCTAATGTTTGCATATTTACTATGTATTGAGCTTCGCGACTGTATATACTAGACTGTGGTTAGAGTATGAGATTATTCTCTCTCATCTGATTCTTCATCTTTTTCTGCTTCATCACGTTCCTTATTTTCTTCATCCTCTTCAGGGCATTTAGACTAGTGATCGGCAGGATCAGTTCTCCGTGACGTCTTCCCCCAAAACAATTATTGTAATCTGTTTTAAGAACATCGGCATCAAATTATATAATATTGATTAAAAATTGGTTTTATTGATTAAAAATTAGTAGCATTGATTAAAAATTGGTTTTATTGATTAAACATTGATTTGATTCGAACATACTTGTCTTAAATTATTCTAAAACTACGGTTGTACCATTTTCGTTAACATCTGTTGGTATAAAATCTCCTGATTCGCTCTTGTGTTTAAAAATTCATACGTCTAATTGTTCTTTTAATAGTTGTAACTGTCCTATTCTAAATGAATCTCCTCAAGTTAATATCTCGGAATATTAATCGACCAACATTTACGTTGGGATAAACATGTTCTTTTTCTGTGCAATAGGTTAAGAAAAATTATTGACTATTTTGTCATGCTACGAAATTACTTGACTGTCCATACTTTACGACTGATTTATCTCGCATTAGTACAAGCTATATTACAATACGGCATTATAGGATGGGGTAGTGCTTATAGTACCTCCCTCATGCCAATAACTCTGCTACAGAAAAGAATAATAAAAATATGACCTAATAAACCTCTTGATTATCCTTCAGAGCTGCTGTATTCAGAATTTAAAGTATTTGACTTCCATCAAATTTATAACAGTGTAGGCCCTATTATTGAATTTCGTACATAAAAACCGAAACATGTTTCATTTATATTCACATAAATATAAAACCAAAAGATCAGACAACATATGCTTGACAGTTCCTAAATGTACCACAACTGCAGCATATAATCACAGTATCAACTTCGGTCCAAGACTTTACAACATGATAATAGATAAATTTCCAAACATACAATTTGCTAATGCTCCTTATTTTAAAAAATCTATTAAAAATTGCTGTTAACAGAGAAAATTCAATTATTGTGATATGTGTTTTTTCTTCCTCTTTTTTTTCTTTTATTACTTTTTACTCTGTTATTCAATAAAATCTCTTAACATTAACTTATGTGGAATGCCCCCTAAGCACGAGTATGTGACTTTTTCTGGAGTGCTAGAGAGTTGTTATATAAAAAAAAATCAATATGTATCTTTGTTCTGGAAATAAAGTATTATTATTATTATTATTATTATTATTATTATTATTATTATTATTATTATTATTATTATTAAAAGCTCTGAGTATGCGAAAGAGTGCTGTTAAGTTTCAACTGAACTCTACAGCGACGACCTGTATGCCTACATCTAATTTCTTGTACCTGATACATGAAAACTGATAGGATTTAAATTACTCTAGAACACAGATATACAGAATGAATCTATGTAATGTCATTAATTTCAAGGGGTTATTCTTGGAGATATTTCAAACAAAACAGTGTAATACAATTATGCTCGTTTTTGCTTCATTTCCAAGATGAACATTGTGCTGTATGTAACATTTCATAGCGTGTTTTGATTTTATTCCCAATATGCTAAGTCAACTTAAGAGAGCAGTGTATTATGATAGTAAATGACTGAACGAATTTTAGTTTTTCCTTAAATAAGCTTATGCAGTAATTTGATCCGAGCAAATGTAACTTTTAGATCTGCAAAGGAATTTTAACAATGTTACATTTGTTCAGATCAAATTTGTTTATATTTAAAGGGCAAAACTAACATTTTTAAAACCATTTACTATCATAATGCACTGTTCTCTTAAATTGAGTGAGGATATTGGGAATTAGATCAATGGCTATCAAATCACGCTATAAAATGTTTCATATAACACAATTTTTATCTTGGAAGTGAAGCAAAATCGAGCAAAATTATATTAAAAATTTTTTGTTTGAAATATCCCCTGAAATTAATGATATTAATAATTAAAAATAATTAATGATATTCCACTCTGTATATTTCAAGTTTTCAACTTCTAGTGCCAATTTGTATTTCAATGTGTATTTTATTTTCCAACACTAAGTTTATACACTTACATTATGTACAGTACACAGTCGACCTGGTTGGCAAGTTGGATAGCGCTGGCCTTCTATGCCCAAGGTTGCGGGTTCGATCCCGGGCCAGGTCGATGGCATTTAAGTGTGCTTAAATGCGACAGGCTCATGTCAGTAGATTTACTGGCATGTAAAAGAACTCCTGCGGGACAAAATTCCGGGACATCCGGCGACGCTGATATAACCTCTGCAGTTGCAAGCGTCGTTAAATAAAACATAACTTTAACTTTGTACAGTACATTATACGAGTATACGCCTTTTTTTTTTTCAGAAGTAATATTTTTTTGACTGACCGGCCTCATGGTTTAGTGGCCAGAGATTCTGGCTATAGTTCATGAGATCCCGGGTTCGATTCCCGGTTAGAGAACAGGAATTTTTCCTTCTAGGGGATTATTCCTGTATTCGTCCATGATCTGGAATTTAGGTAAGTTTAGATTTAAGACCTCTCCTGGCACCACATTATCACAATCATCCTATTATATCATCGGGGTAATGTAACTCCGCCTTCCAGGCGCCCCAACCTCAGAAGTGGGTTACAACTAAGCCACTGTCAGGAGAGAAGATCAGAAATGTCGAAAAGACAACCTGATGTCGTTGGTTAAAAAAAATACGTATATATTTTTAACTTAATCTGTTTTGCTTGTAAACCGACGATATGATCTTCTCTGCTTTTCTAAGGTACACACTAAAACTGCATACTCTCTTGGGTGAGAAATCTGCAGCATATGATCATCGACAATAAATTGAACCCCGTGTTCAGTTTCGAATGGGAACTTCAGGTACCGGTACTTTTTTTCTTTACACGTTCACAACTTCATAGGTTTGTTTGCCGTACCTAACAAAAGACAGACGATTTTATTGATTATTAATTTGTGGTACTTCCGAATGTCTGAGTTTCGTACGCAATATGTTATTTTGTTTTAATTGTGTCTGTCTTTAAAAGCACGAATTATTTTGTCCCGTGAACAAGAAAATAAGCCTACTGAATTTCCTATCCGTCAACAATTCTGGAAAAGTTTCGTCGAAGAAGTTGCTGGAGTGGCCAGAAATTCTTTACGCAATGATCAGCGTCATAATGACATTGCTTTCTAACTGAAACTCCTGTGCAAATAAGAATAAAACCACAGTCTAATATACAGTCACGAAGCTTGAGGTGATTTTTTGCATTTATCGCGATACAGCGCTTCAAGCGGTTAGCAATTGAGAGTACTAGAAACAATAGACTGTGCCTCTACTATTTCGCATTGTCTGTGATGAGACTATAATATCGATCCTAACGGTTAGCAACTAAAGTTCAACTGTCATTGGATGCATATTCCCTATGTATTGAGCTTCGTCAATGTACTACACTGTGATAAAATCGTAATGCTTTGTTTCAACATTCATTGCGCCCTTAAGAAATATAAAAATAAATTAAATGAAGTTTGCTAGTAATAATAACATAATAAATTCTTTTTTTGTTTTTAATATACGGCTGCATTCATTTGTTGACAAGACAAAAGAACAATACCCAATGTCTACAACAGACATGGCCTACATCGTTTATCTATGCCTTGAGGGTTAAACTCTCTCCGTGATGATGACCTCATGCGTTTATATAAAAATAAGTGCCGGAAGCTACCATTCAAAACTCAATACATGGTATACATATTATATTTGGAATTTAACTCGTAGACACCAGCTTCAGAAGGTACTCTTACCGCAAGGAACAATTTTGGGACCTATTTTATTTCTAATATATGTTAATGATCTGCTAAATATAAATTTAGAAAAATTTAATGGATCTATATATTCATATGCGGATGATACAGTAGTTATTTTCGGTGGTTTTTCTTGGCAGGTAGCATATAGAAATGCTAATATAGGTGCTAACATTGTTAAAAAAATGGCTTAATTCCAACTTCCTTTCTTTAAATATATATAAATCAACTTTAGTTCCTTTTTCGTTAACAGCTGCCAGTGTTCAAAATTTAAAATTTAGCGATAAATATAGACTAATAATACACAGTGAAATTGTTTAGATCCCAAAAGTTGTAAATGTTCACCTTTGAAAGAAGCCACGTGTGTCAAATATCTGGGTATCATTATTGATCAGAATTTAAAATGGCCTCATCACATCCTACTTATCTTTGTAAGAGGCTTCGTAAAACAATTTATAAATTCGTTAATCTTCGATGCTACTTACCCATTTGAGTTCTACGAAATGTTTATTTGGCCATTATTCAGTCTATCATTCAATATGGTATAAATGTTTGGGGTGGAAGTACAAAAATTAATCTTAGCCCGTTAAATTTACTACAGAAACGAATAATTAAAATTTGTTTGAAGAAACGTTTCGATTATCCAACTAAATTAATTTATTCTGAATTTAATGTATTTAATATTGAACAAATTTATAAGTATACTCTGTTAAAATTTTATCATAAAAATCGTAATAAGTTTGTATTACAGACACACAATTATGACACAAGACGAAATATTAATTCAACATTAGTAGAACCTAAATGTCTCACATCTGCTGGTCTAAAGCATAGCATTAATTTTGGCCCTCGGTTGTACAATGCTTTAACTAAATTACACCCAGAACTTCTAACATGTGACCCACTAACATATAACAAGAAAATTAGAAAAGTGTTAATATCTTCAATTTGATTAAATAAATTTATAGCCTATGTGTATGAATTAATCAACCTATATTATATTTGTATTCTATAATTTTGAAATATATATTAGTCCTACTTTTCACGTGCGATATTATTCCTCTCTAATGTTAATATTATATTATATAATTCCATTGCCGCTGTAATTATATTTTAGTTACTATTTTATTTTACTTATTTATTTATAATATTATTATTATTTTTTATTTTAATATTATATCTGAACTGCGACCGAGCACGAGCGCTGCTCATTCGGTCTCAAATTTTGTTAATACTACTGTATCTTCTTTTTATATTGCTTGTATTATTTTATTTGTATTTCTCTTTGTTTGTTTTGTAATTATATTTCTTTATTCTGTATATTTGAATTTAAATAAATAAATTTAAATAAGTAAAACTTAGGAAGCATCAGAAGGAATATAAATATTGGATTGGTGCGTAAGTTCGTAGCGTTTTTCTAGCGTTTGTTGTTTTACGGGTCGGTAGAAATGTAAGTTCATTATTGTCCAGTATTTCGTTGTTGTTGTTGATTAGGAGAGATTGGAAGTTAGGCATTATGAATCATTGAAATAGGCAGGCAAAAAGGCATCATAAATAGCTAAAATAAGCAGGCAATAAGGCATTATGAATAGCTAAAATACGCAATAAAAGGCAATTACAAAAAAACTTGCACTACACCTACAGCCTTGCACTTTCCACAAAGGGATTTTGGCAGCAAGAAAAGCTTTACGTAAGTCGAATGCAAATTGAGATTTTCGACTCGATGTTGCAATTACTGTTGGAAGCAAAGAAATCTTCTTCCCAGTAGTCTTGGAAAGTGCATTTTTGTGTTTGGTTATACTGATATGTTGCGATATGAAACATTTCTTTGTGCGAGATCGTGCGTATTTGCTTGTTTTCCGCACAGAACCAATACGCGGTAAGTGTGAAATACCACATTCAGTATTCCCAACGTAACACACATAACAATTTCCCCTCTTCTTACCGCTTAAGCGCGACATTCATTTTACTGCTTTAGGCTTTTAACATATTATTTTTAGAGACGTTTAACATAGTAATAATTATAAATTGGAAACTTACCGCTGCAATTTCACCTAAATTGCAATGTTCATTATTGTTTTTAAATATTTGCAAAAATTAAGTAAACTCTACAACACCACAAAAGTTACTGCAATTGTAATGCAAGTAACATTAAGGAAGCCGTGAAAAAATCAACAAGATTCCAGATGCGGATGTTATTACTGCAATATGTTATATAAATAATATTGTTAAAATATTAAAATGAAAAATAAATCATTACATAACCTTACCGTTTGTTTTAAGTTCGCATTTATAGACTGGGGGAAAAAAAGACAGACGTATATCACGGCCTGCTGGAGTATAGTAAACACAGAAAACATTTTATAGCAACAATGTTGAAGAAAGATATTTTGGTTTTCCGAAGTTGCCGTCATTAAACAGAAACCAAGATGGAGATTTCATTGCAACTAATTAGAAATTCGTCTTTCAGGTATGTAATAAACGATCTTCGCACAAAATAATGTACGATACACGAGCGGTATGTTTGTTTTCATGTTTTCGTAGTTCACTGACAGCTCACATATTTTGCATGTAAGTACTTTACCGCCAGTACAAAATACGTCGGATCCAAAAGTATTAACGTAAATTTGCAATTTACTGCGTAAAGGAACAATGAATTTCGGCATCTTGCTGCTAGCTACAACAACGTCGCAATGAAAACTGTCAAATAAACACAACCGATAATTAAAACGCTTACTGTTATACATTTTTGCACGTCAGCACCCATTGTTGCAACGAGAATATGAACTGACTGAAAGACAATAATATACTTTCGGTGAAGTCTCTTTCATTGTAGCGGTTATAGAAATAAATTAAAATATACCTATAGGCAATATTTAATAATAAATTAATAAATAATATATAAATACTCAAATAAAGGCTAAAAAAAAGTATTTATTTTGTAAATTAGGCATTTATACTAAAAAAGGCAGAAAAGGCCAACATAAAACTGTGATGTTTCAATCACAAGGGTATAATTCGTACAGATTTACTTTCAAAATGAAGATAGATTTAACACATTTAAAAAGGCATTCTGCCAAAGTTCCGGTCTCTGTTGACTCATCTCCACATTTGCATTATGCATTTATCGAATCTTATTGTTTTGCCACATTATTCTTGTCTTTATGCTCACAGTAAAGCTACAATTCGAAATTTTCGAGAAGAATTCAGAGGTCGTGAATATGAATCATGGAAGACCCTTTCAGGACGGGGAAAACGTGTTGAGATGTATAGCGAAGTAACAGCCGCCAACAGTTGGATTACAAACAAGAAAGGACTTTCGACTAGTGAATGGATATCTAGCCTGAAATGACAGCAAATTTAGCTGCTGTTCGTTCCGTTCCCGGCAGATCTCTCGACGGTACCCGGCAGATATGGCTGCCCGAAGATTGAACCTTTAGCACACGTCTTGGGATTCTGTGAACAGGGATTGCTCTTGAGGAACTCTAAGCATCATATTGTAAGATACAAAATTGCTGCCGCATTAAGAACTAAGGGCTGGATAGTAGAAGAAGAAATCTCCTGTCTAGCTGAAAATGGGTCAACGAGACGAGTAGATATTTTAGCGTACAATGCTGACACTAAACAGGGCATCATTGTGGACCCCACGATACGTTTTGAAGTAGAATGTCATCAGTCAGCCGAGGTCCGCCTTGAGAAGAAGTCGATCTGTGAGCCTACAGTCAACTATTTCAAGCTGAAATATGTATTAATTCACGTTGAGGCATTCGGCTTGCTCATAGGTGCTCGAGGGACTATACTAGCTTTTTTCGAAGAATTTCGACGGCAGTTTGCTCTACCAACATGATGACATTGTGATAATTGTGTTAAAAAATCCTGCCAAATCCTAATTAATCACATGGTGCCACATTAATAGCAATTGTAATTTTTTACGCCCTTTTCTTTGTTTCCCTTCTTTAAAATTTAATATCTATGTTTACATATGTATAATAACTGTTTGAAGATATACTGAGTCCGTAAGGGCTACCCTCAATGGGGGGCAGTTTACTATTATTATTATTATTATTATTATTATTATTATTATTATTATTATTATTATATGTTTCTAGACCTGAAGATACCATTAATTGGCGGAAGTGCTTGTCATGTTTTGTCTAAAATTCCACATTCAGTATTCCCAACCAACACACATAACAATTTCCCTCTTGTTACCGCTTAAGTGATATATTGATTTTACTGCTTTAGGCTTTTAACATATTATTTTTAGAGACGTTCAATATAGTAAGTGACATATTGATTTTACTGCTTTAGGCTTTTAACATATTATTTTTAGAGACATTCAATATAGTAAGTGACATATTGATTTTACTGCTTTAGGCTTTTAACATATTATTTTTAGAGACGTTCAATATAGTAAGTGACATTTTGATTTTACTGCTTTAGGTTTTAACATATTATTTTTTGAGACGTTCAATATAGTAATAATTATAAATTGGAAACTTACCACTGCAATTTCAACTAAATTGCGCTGTTAATGATTGTTTTTAAATATTTGCAAAAATTAAGTAAACTCTACAACTCCACTAAAGTTACTGCATACGTGATGCAAGTAACATTAGTATTAGTATTTATTTATTTATTTAACCTGGTAGAGATAAGGCCGCCAGGCCTTCTCTGCCCCTCTACCAGGGGATTACAACTATAACATGAACAATAAGGTTACAATTAATATTAAATTTACAATTACAATTACAATAAAAATTAAAGTACGACAAGAATACCTGATTAATGAAAACTAGATATTTTATCATAGAAGTTAAGAACAAAGAATATTTTTGTATTTACTAAATTACAAATAAAACCTACAATAACAAAATTCTATAGCGATGAAATTACCGGATATTGAAATATTTTGTGATAGATTAAGAGAACTATTTACAAGAAACCATGTCTGAACGAGTCTCAATTACTGACCAAGTGCCTAGTAAGTTTGCGTTTGAATTGAACATTAGGGAAGCCGTAAAAATCAACAAGATTCCAGACTCATCATAGACTGGGGGAAAAAAAGACAGACGTATATCACGGCCTGCTGGAGTATAGTAAACACAGAAAACATTTTAAAGCAACAATGTTGAAGATAGATATATATATATTTTTTTTGCAAATTTGCCGTCATTGAACAGAAACCAAGATGGAGATTTCATTGCAACTAATTAGAAATTCCTCTTTCAGGTATGTAATAAACGATCTTCGCACAAAATAATGTACGATACACGAGCGGTATGTTTTCTTTCAATTCTCGGAAATGAAAAAAACTCAACTACGTTTCGCTTTTTCAAACTTTTCCTCGAACATGAAAACTTCAACATACCGCTCTTGTAACGTATATTACTATTGTATCATGCTTTAGGTTAAATAAGACAGTTATTTGAAGGATTTTTTATACTTATTTCATTCCTATGAACACGACTCTGAGTGTTTGGCAAGCTTAAAACAGCAACAAGGTGTGTCGGGATAAACCTGGGCGAGCGTGGAAGAGACTTTTTCGATCTGGGTAATACGAAGGCTCCATTACACACTAGTGCGTGGCACGGGAGTCCACACCGGAGACAGAGATGATAAACTGACGTGCATATGTTGTTGTTTTCGCGCCAGCTATAAAACAGGTAATGTTCCTTCTGCGAGTTTTAAGAGGGGGGATATGTGAGGGTCTTGCTGCTCCTGTGAGTTATACTTGTGCACTCTCGCCCCGGATTCCCCTGTGGGCTCCTGCGTCGTGTAATGTATACTACAGCGGCGCTTCTTAATGCGGCATCCGACACACTCGTCTAATCAAATGACGCGTTTTAAACCGCCATGAAGATTGCAACGGTCAGAAAAGCAAACAGAAGCTAACAAGAAGTTGCAGATAAACCGATAAAAATGTAACGAGTAAAATTGCTTTCTTTTGATGTAGACCACGTTTTCCCTCGTACAGTCATGGGCGCCCGTTCCGGGATCCGTGGTGAAAGAAAGAATTACAGAATTTGAAATGTTTAGGGCAGGCCTAACATCACTATGAGCCACGTACAATGACGTCATCTTCCCTCAGGCTATGCATGCAGTGTAATTAAAAGAAATACATTCTCTATAGTTCGAATTATTGTTATTGTTACTATTATTACTAATTTTATTTTTATTTATTTTTCTTGTTTTATTGTTAATATTTATACTGCGCATGTACTCGAAGTTGAAATGATTTCATTGTACACTTATTGAACCTAATGTTAATGCAATACCCTATGAATGTCTCGAAGTTAGTGAGATTTGGTTGTACCTTGGTTAATATTAATACTGCGCATTTACTCGAAGTTAAAATGATTTCATTGTACACTTATTGAACCTAATACTAATGCAGTACCCTATAGGTGTCTCGAAGTTAGAACGATTTGTTAATATTAATACTGCGCATGTACTCGAAGTTGAAATGATTTCATTGTACACTTATTGAACCTAATGTTAATGCAGTACCCTATGAATGTCTCGAAGTTAGTGAGATTTGGTTGTACCTTGGTTAATATTAATACTGCGCATGTACTCGAAGTTAAAATGATTTAATTATATACCTATTGAACCTGATACTAATGCAGTATCCTGTAGATGTCTCGAAGTTAGTACGATTTGGTTGTACCTTTGTTAATATTAATACTGCGCATGTACTCGAAGTTGAAATGATTTCATTGTACACTTATTGAACCTAATGCTAATTCAGTACCCTATAGGTGTCTCGAAGTTAATACGATTAGGTTGTACCTTGCTTAATATTAATACTGCGCATGTACTCGAAGTTAAAATGATTTAATTATATACCTATTCAACCTAATGCTAATGCAGTGTCCTATAGGTGTCTCGAAGTTAATACTATTTGGTTGTAATTTGCTTAATATTAATACTGCGCATGTACTCGAAGTTAAAATGATTTAATTATATACCTATTCAACCTAATGCTAATGCAGTGTCCTATAGGTGTCTCGAAGTTAATACGATTTGGTTGTACCTTGCTTAATATTAATACTGCGCATGTACTCGAAGTTAGAATGATTTAATTATATACCTATTCAACCTAATGCTAATGCAGTGTCCTATAGGTGTCTCGAAGTTAATACGATTTGGTTGTACCTTGCTTAATATTAATACTGCGCATGTACTCGAAGTTAGAATGACTTAATTATATACCTATTCAACCTAATGCTAATGCAGTGTCCTATAGGTGTCTCGAAGTTAATACGATTTGGTTGTACCTCGATTAATATTAATACTGCGCATGTACTCGAAGTTAAAATGATTTAATTATATACCTATTCAACCTAATGCTAATGCAGTGCCCTATAGGTGTCTCGAAGTTAATGCGATTTGGTTGTACCTCGATTAATATTAATACTGCGCATGTACTCGAAGTTAAAATGATTTAATTATATACCTATTCAACCTAATGCTAATGCAGTACCCTATAGGTGTCTCGAAGTTAATGCGATTTGGTTGTACCTCGATTAATATTAATACTGCGCATGTACTCGAAGTTAAAATGATTTAATTATACACCTATTCAATCTAATGCTAATGCAGTGCCCTATAGGTGTCTCGAAGTTAATACGATTTGGTTGTACCTTGCTTAATATTAATACGGCGCATGTACTCGAAGTTAAAATGATTTAATTATATACCTATTCAACCTAATGCTAATGCAGTGCCCTATAGGTGTCTCGAAGTTAATGCGATTTGGTTGTACCTCGATTAATATTAATACTGCGCATGTACTCGAAGTTAAAATGATTTTATTATATACCTATTGAACCTAATGCTAATGCAGTACCATATAGATGTCGAAGTTAGTGCGATTTGGTTGTACCTTAATTAATATTAATATTGCTCATGTACTGGAAGTTAAAATTATATCATTATACACTTATTGAATCTATACCCTATAGATGTCTCGAAGTTAGTGCGATTCGTTCTACCTTCGTTAATATTAGGTCTAATACAAAGCACGTACTCGAAGTTAAAATGACTTCATTATACACTTATTGAACCTAATGCGAATGCGGTATAACTCAAAGTTAGAGCGATTTGGCTGTAAATTGAAACTAATGCCAATACTGTACAAAAATCTCCAAGTCAGAGGGATTTGGGTGTATCTAGATTGATATTAATACCAATAATGCGTACGTACTCGAAGCTACGATTTCACTGTATACTGTTTAAAACTGATGCTAAAACTGTAGATTTACAAGTATTTTGAAGTTAGATTCATTAATACTACCTAATAATGCACATACACCTCTAAGTTAGAGCAATTTGACTGTACCTTGATCTAGCTCCTCGACGGCTCCGGCGATGCTCAGTTCCGCAAACACAGCTGGCAGCAACAACAGCAACGCGCCGGACACTCCCCTCCGCCAGGTGGCCGCCATGACAGCACTGTGCACTACACGCTCGCGCGGATCACACTTGTTGCTCTCAGTCTGCAACCAGCAATATTCTTCAATTAGTCAACGACTCTAAAAGCAGACATGCTTAACAAAGTCTACAGACGAAAATAATGATTTTTACTGGTACCAGAATATAAATACGCCGTACAAAATTTTGTCCAATATTCTTTTGAGAAGATTAGATTCGTACGTAGATGAAATTATTGGGGATCATCAGTGCGGTTTTAGGCGTAATAGATCGACTATTGATCAGACAGATAATGGAGAAAAAATGGGAGTATAAGGGTACAGTACATCAGTTATTCATAGATTTCAAAAAGGCATATGACTCGGTTAAGAGGGAAGTATTATATGATATTCTTATTGAATTTGGTATTCCCAAGAAACTAGTTCGATTAATTAAAATGTGTCTCAGTGAAACATACAGCAGAGTCCGTATAGGTCAGTTTCTATCTGATGCTTTTCCAATTCACTGCGGGCTAAAGCAGGGAGATGCACTATCACCTTTACTTTTTAACTTCGCTTTAGAATATGTCATTAGGAAAGTTCAGGATAACAGAGAGGGTTTGGAATTGAACGGGTTACATCAGCTTCTTGTCTATGCGGATGACGTGAATACGTTAGGAGAAAATCCACAAACGATTAGGGAAAACACGGAAATTTTACTTGAAGCAAGTAAAGCGATCGGTTTGGAAGTAATCCCGAAAAGACTAAGTATATGATTAGGTCTCGTGACCAGAATATTGTACGAAATAGAAATATAAAAATTGGATATTTATCCTTCGAAGGGGTGAAAAAATTGAAATATCTTGGAGCAACAGTAACAAATATGAATGGCATTCGGGAGGAATTAAACGCAGAATAATATGGGAAATGCGTGTTATTATTCGGTTGAGAAGCTTCTATCATCCAGTCTGCTGTAGAAAAAAATCTGAAAGTTAGAATTTATAAAACAGTTATATTACCGGTTGTTCTGTATGGTTGTGAAACTTGGACTCTCACTTTGAGAGAGGAACATAGGTTAAGGGTGTTTGAGAATAAGGTTCTTAGGAAAATATTTGGGGCTAAGAGGGATGAAGTTACAGGAGAATGGAGAAAGTTACACAACACACAACTGGACGCATTGTATTCTTCACCTGACATAATTAGGAACATTAAATCCAGACGTTTGAGATGGGCAGGGCATGTAGCACGTATGGACGAATCCAGAAATGCATATAGAGTGTTAGTTGGGAGGCCGGAGGGAAAAAGACCTTTGGGGGGGGCCGAGACGTAGATGGGAAGATAATATTAAAATGGATTTGAGGATGATGATAGAGACTGGATTAATCTTGCTCAGGATAGGGACCAATGGCGGGCTTATGTGAGGGCGGCAATGAACCTCCGGGTTCCTTAAAAGCCAGTAAGTAAGTAAGTAAGTAGAATATAAATATTGTCAACAACTATATTGAAACTTATTGTTGAAATAGTGTAGTACGTAGGCTATACAGAAAATTACAATTTAATAATATGAAAGAAGAAAAAGTAATAAATTTTGTTTGGGAATATTCGCTATTGTAAGACAAACACAATCGTATTACTGTAATAGTTACGCCAGTGATAATGCTTGAAGTGAAATGAATAAATTAACGGAAACATCAGGTAAAAATTAAAACCCAAGACAGATCTACACAACGAAATTTTGTTTCATCTCTCAGAATATTCTATTCATTGTTTATTTAATTATTTATTTATTTTATTTATTTATTTAACCTGGTAGACATAAGGCCATCAGGCCTTCTCTTCCCTTCTACCAGGGGATTATAACTACAATATTAAGAATACAATAACAATTATAATTAGAATTAATATTAAATTTACAAGTACAATAAAAATCGAAGTACTAAAAAAGTACTAATAAAAGCTAGACAGTTTATTGTAGAAGTTAAGAACAAAGAAATTTTTTTATTAATCAAGTAAAAATTAAACCTACTCTACGCACTAAGAAAATGCTTAATAAGTTTGTTTTTGAACACTGCTAAATTCCGACAGTCTCACTGGGTAGGGTAGAATATACTGAAATAAAGTGAAAAATTCTCCATGTATATCCCTAGTTTCAAGTACAGGGTGTTTCCGAGGTGGTGTTACAAACTTTCAGGTTTGGTGGCGAAGGGCACATATATAAATTTGAGATAAGGAACCATGGTCCGGAAATGACTGAGTCGAAAGTTATAAGCAAAATAGTTGTGTGGAAATGGAATTGTAATTTGGCACCACGTGCCCTCCTTCCCTTAACTTTTGGAACAGTCGTAAAAAAATGATAAGAGCTGGATGTCTCCAACGTGGGTACTTGTCCCGATACAATCTGTGAGCTTGTCTACTGTTTCCATTGGCTCATCCGTATTCGAAAATCATGTCTGTTTATTCCGCTCTCGTGTACTCCTCCATTTCACTAGGACTGATCGACTGGACACTGCAACTTGTACACATACACTGCTGTCTACAGACGTGCATATCAGGACCGACCATGTCCGTTACACATTACGCTATCTGCATTGCTTTAGTGTAGTTTCCTGTCCCCAACCCTCAGACAGCGCACTGAATGGAATACTGTAAGTAGACAACGTAAACAACGTCAGATGAATACAGTATGTGTAAGATGTACAGATAAATACACAAGGAATAAAATTATTTCATTTCCACAGAATTATTTTTGCTTGTAACTTTCGACTCGGTCATTTCCGGACCAGGGTTCCTGATCTCAAATTGATACATGTGACCTTCGCCATCATCCCTGAAAGTTTGTAACACCACCTCGGAAACACTCTGTATAATGAATTATTATTTCCTTTTCCTGTTTGGATATGTAATTCTGTTCTTTCCGTCTCATCACGTAATTGTGCTAAAGCTTTATACGATCCATTTTACACTTCTTCGATTCGGTCCGTCTCTATTCGATTCCACTAGATGTGAGGAAGGCAGGCTTTTCGTTTCGATTTCACCAAGTGGATGCGGGACTTCAGAAAGACAGTTTGTCCGAAAGCATTTCTTGTATTCAGTAATTCTGCTAATGTTTACTTCCGCAAAAATTCAGAAACAACTTTTGCACACTTATTTACTTACTGGCTTTTAAGGAACCCGGAGGTTCATTGCCGCCCTCACATAAGCCCGCCATTGGTCCCTATCCTGAGCAAGATTAATCCAGTCTCTATCATCATATCCCACCTCCCTCAAATCCATTTTAATATTATCTTCCCATCTACGTCTCGGCCTCACCAAAGGCCTTTTTCCCTCCGGCCTCCCAACTAACACTCTATATGCATTTCTGGAATCGCCCATACGTGCTACATGCCCTGCCCATCTCAAACGTCTGGATTTAATGTTCCTAATTATGTCAGGTGAAGAATACAATGCGTGCAGTTGTGTGTTGTGTAACTTTCTCCATTCTCCTGTAACTTTATCCCTCTTAGCCCTTTATATGATAGTTTTTCTCTTCTATAGGGGCGTGAGCATTTATAATTACGATATCGCACCATCTACCCTTAAGTACTAAATACGATAACCTATCACTGATAAATCCGTCTTTTTTTACTGCTGATTTTATTCTTTTATGAATAAAGAATCCTGTTCCTAATTGGTGATTATTGTTTCCTTCCCCATAATACAACAAGTAATCTCCTATTTTGTGTTATGCCGTTCCCATCTAACCTAACCTCCTGTACTCCCGCAAAGTCTATTCTATATCTAGCTAGTTCTTTTGCTACTAATGTTACCCCTCCTGTTCTATATAGACTTGTAACATTCCAAGTACCAAATCTCAAAACCTTATTCCTTTGCTGTGGTCGTGCCAGAGAATCAGTCCCATTCCGAGGCTTATTTGAAGGTTTCGTAACAAGCACACTAGAAATACTTTCTCTTATACTGATTTCGAATAGGCCTAATGAAAGAATTGAAGCATTAGACCCGTGACACACTTGAACAGTTTTCGCTAGCGAGAAATGTGTTGCGAGAAAGAGGCGAAGAGCCTTCCTCCACACACTTGGCGAGTTCTCGCTTTCAAGATCACACCTCGCTATGATCATCTATGCACTGCCTTCATGCAGAAAGCATTTTTTCTGATTATAGTAATGACTCGTTAGGGGAAATATTATAGGTTATGTATTTACATATATTGTCCTACTTAAATATGTAACCTGTAAGTATATTGTCGTACTTTACAAATTACGTACGAACGCTATGTTGAATCAGAGTAATCAGATGATGAGGAAATGAAGTTACGTGAACATATTTTCTTAATGAAAAGAAAAAGTAGGCCCAAAATTAAAGCCAGAAATATCTGAAAATCACAGGGCGGGTTTTGGACACTGGTTTCGATTTGAATGATGATACGTTTAGGCATTATTTCAGGTTGAATGGACCACAGTTTTTTGCCATTCATGATATAATAGAGGATTCTTTGCTATGTTCTGATTAAAATTATGCAAACTGTTAAGATATATAGATACATTATTTCAAATGTTTAATCAATACTATTAAATCTCATCAAAATAAAATATAGCCCTATTTATTTTCAGATAATCAGATATTTGTCTCCAGATTTCTTCTTTAAGTTTCGTGTTTTTATAGTTTTCATCCCGTGTATCGTATAAATAGGCCTACGGGTGATACCGTACAAGTTCGATAAGTTTCTGACTGCAATTATCAGCCATCTTTCCTCAATTTCAATTAAAAACAATACAATTCATCGCCACCTGTGATATCTTTTTCTACATTCAATCGTCATAAAGAGTATAAATGTCAAATATCTTTGATAAATATGTCACGAAAATTCGCTGAGCTACCGATTCCAGCGAGAAACACGCGCGAGGTTTTTGCCTTGAGCGAGAATCTCTTCCAGTGTGTGGACGTACATTTGAATCCATGTTATCAATTTTTAAATTTTCTCGCAACACATTTCTCGCTGGCGAAAACTCTGCAAGTGTGTTACGGGCCTTAGGAAGGTGAAAAAAAGACGGAGTATTGAATGGAGATCAGAAGCAGTATAAGGGAAATATTACGGTGAAGGGTGAGACGGTGAGTTAAAAAATATGAAGAGTAGAGTAAAGCGAAATAGAAGAAGGAAAAAAAGATTTATTTTTTAACCTTTTTTTTAACTGAAAGAAAGAGAATTTGGTTTGTGACGTCTGTGGAAATTGGTGAATTTACAGTCAGGCTGAGAAGGACTTCGACCTCACTGAGACCTGGGGTCTAGGGAATTAAGTCTTGTGCAGGAACGCAAACATTTCCATTTGTCAGAACGCTAGCGGGGAATTTTAATGCCATAATGAATCTGAGAGCCTTGAGACGCTCTGGCATCCGGCCCACCGGGTGCGGTTCAAACCCACTGACAGCGAGTTGACTTCGGAACTAACGACTGTCCTCAAGTGCCAAATCCACCGAAGTTCCTGTGGCCGCAAGCTTCAACTTACAGATCTGCGGTGCAAGACGAGAAATCTTCCAGGAGGTACGTCGCACCACAAGATCGCAGTTACCGAACGGCTGGACCGTCAGTTTTCCATACCGGACGAACGAATGTGAAACACTGCTGTTAATGTGTTTAATGCATGTGTCTTTTCTCTGTCAGGCCTGTCACTCGAGTATCAAATTGCAATATTTGCACTACGTTTTCAGTTTTGTTGTTGGAAACTTAAGAAATTTTATCCGAACAAATGTAACTTTCCGTTCCGAAAAGGAATTTTAAAATGTTACATTTTTTCGATTCAAATTTCTGCACATTTAGAGGACAAAACTAAAATGCTTTCAATTACTTATTATTAGACTTCGTTGAATTACCACACGCAGCATGCAATCAGGTTGCCGATGTACGGTAGTATAGAGGAGGTGAGCGGCCGCCCGGTCTCGTAGTATAAGCAGTTCATGTTAAAAGTTGAGACCGGTCCAAATAGCTAGAGCAGCTACAACTAATGTATACCTATGTAAGCACTTGTTTTTGCATTACTGTGGTTGGAATAGCCAAAGCTTAACATTTGTTCAGTGCAGACAAGAATTCAGTCAAACATACTACAATGAGAGTGTTGCTGTCCCAAAAAATTCCCTCTGGAATACCGTTACCCCCGCAGCCAGTCTTGACCCGTTTGGAAACGTGGTTGGATGCTGTTAATTATTATGCAGAATATTACGGCAAAATAATGGAGGTAATTTATGCATTGGATAGCACAAACAGTTCCGCTGTTGTAGCTGTAAAATCATTGTCTTCTGAACAGTTATTGGAAGATATTCTGTTCATTGATTCTAATTTTAAAATCGTGTCCAAAACCATCACTCTATTAAAATCGTCTGAACTAAAACTCTCAGAAACCCTTAATATAGTGTATAAAGTATCACAAACCGTTATCCAAAATAACAATTCAGTAATTTCAGAAAAAGTGAAATGTAAGTTGAGAAACATTATTGCTAAAAATTCTGCCTATTCACAACTTCGTATTATAAATTGTGTACTATCAAGTCACGACAAGACGTCTGAAGTTGGTGTACTAAAAAGTAGTGACTTTCCGTTTTTCAAATATGCACCTATTACATCGTGTGATGTTGAACGTACATTTTCCCATTATAAAAACTGTTTGAGTGACCATCGGAGGAGGTTCACTTTGCAGTCGCTCAAAATGTACGAAACTGTTCACTGCAATGCATATATTCAAGGATGATGTGAGTATATTACATTAAATTTTAAGAGTTAATATATCTCACTACAAAATAATTGTGTATTTATATGTTTAGACATTTCCTACTTCAATGATCATTCATTATATTTCTTGAATGCAGGATACAGGTTTTATTGTAACCGCAGTATACTGCTCAGTGTTTACATCAGAGGCATACTCCATCCTTTGCACGCTTCCTTCTCATACAGTCTATACCGCGTGCATAGTAAACCTTACGATTCTCGTGGCAATTCCACGAAGTCTACTTATTATCATGATACGCTACTCTCTTAAATCATAGAACACTATGAAATGTTTAATATAAAACAATTTTTTATCTCGAAAAGGAAGCAAAAACGAGCAAAATTATATTAAACTTTTTTGTTTAAAATATCTGAAAGAGTAACTCCCTGCAATTAATAATAGTAACTAGGATTTTGATTAAACTGTATCTTATTTTCTAGTAAGCCGGAAACATTGCTGTTTTAGTATTTTGTTATGTGATAAACTGAGTGTTTTAAAACATATTTGTTAGGGCATTTTTTTTTTTTGCATTTTTATCTCTTACAACTCATAAGAGCATTTTTTGTTTTATTCGATCATTTTTGGGGTATTTTCATTTAATTTTGGCCATAAATCTCCATTATTAATGTAAAATATTATTTATTTCCTGTGATATTTTCTCTACATATTTTTTCAATTAATAACCATTATTTTGTCTATTATTTTAATCGTTTTTCTACACAAGTTTTTTTTTAACGTAGTACATCTACACGTAATGGATCAGTCCAACCACCCCTTTTGCTAGTTCCGGATAAGAGTGGCCTTATGGTGGACTACATGGAACATCAGGCAAAATAATTAATTAAAGTGTACTACATAGAAAAATTATGTAAAATTAAATAAAATTGAATGTTGGTACTACAGGGACATCATTTTATTTTTACTTCAATTCTTATTGTACCTGAGTTTTTGAATGTACTTCACTCCCACCCCCTCTACTAGTAAACTTCCAACTGTTCTCACAGAACCAAGCGTATACAGTCAAAGTCTCCTTAAGGTCTTAGTAAACACAAACAGTATTGAGTTAGTGAGTATAGTACGTTCTAGAAATATGTTCGCGTTTTCCAGTGACGAAAGGGTTTTCAATATTGAATCATATTTTCGCACAGGTACTGTCCGTTTGCCTACGTCGTATCCCGATTTCCCTTACCCGCAACTGTTTAAAGTAACTTAAATAAATGTAATTAACTATCACGTGATCCCCCCCCTTCTACGATCCTGCGACATAACCACTTGGACGGACAGTAGATAGCATGTCTGAGTAATGTGCTGGTCGGACAAAAGTGAAGATTGAATTTAGAGTACGTAAGGTACTCTTTTATATAATAGGTATAGAATTATTTCAACATGAGTTACTAGTACGAAGGACGAAACTGGTAATTGGAATTAGATGCAATAGTCTATTGTGCGATAATACGCACAAAAGAACTGAAGCCTGTATCGAAATGAACGGCCATCATTTTCAAAAATGTGTTTAAATATCCATATTATGATTATTTTTCAATTTAACTTCATTCTCTATTTTGTACGCTAATGTGCTGTAGACAGTATAATATACACTGCATAATGAATACGTCCGAATGGATAGCTCAATTCGTGGTTAAAAACACTCATTGTTAATACAGTACTGTATTTTGATTAAACAAAAACCTAATGAAAATTATCAAACTCAGAATTACGATATTTCCTAGTTTACGTAAATGGATGAACTACTTTTCTTCCATCCTAAACCTAGTAAAGTGATTTGTTTGTATTTTACGCCAGTATCATCGAACTTCAATTGTGGTGTTTCCGGCTATGAACCATTAATCCAAAGGTATAGCCAGGTTAATATTAAAAATGTTAGTAAAAATAAAATGATCTCCCTGTAGAATTTAATTTAATTACTAGTCTAAATATTAATAATCTTACTAAACCAATTATGCAAGATCAATTTTTAAGAGAATTTTTAAGAGCATTGTTGAAAGATTTTTAGTTCATAAATACATTGTTTTAGGACATTTTTTCATGACTTATAGGTCATCAAATTCCTAGCCCTATTAATTAAGGTTCACCCTGTAGTGAAATTCGAGGGAAGTCTTACAGGCAGAACATTCAACAAAACTGCAAACAAGAAGTTTGAAGATAGTGTCACGTTTCCTGTCCGACAGCACTTTATTAGTTAGAGAAGTGTTAACGTGGGCGACACGCCACTGACCGAAGCACTTCCTCGGCCGCGGTTAGTGGTCTGCTGGAGAACGCATCATTTCCTTGTTGGCACTGGGTGTTAGTGTTGGCTGGGGTTTGACTCAGCCGGGGTTTTAGGTTTTGGTTTTGTGTAGTACGACCCTTTGAGAAACTTCATAGCTATGGCTCACCTCAAGCGAGCCTCCCGCTCCTCCTCAGACTCGGTTCCAATCTCCAAATTACCTCTGTAATCCTTTGAAAGCCACGGCTACTTGAGCGTTGTAGTAAACCAGAGATGAGCCGCTGGAATCAGAGTCCGGAGGATCGCGTGAAGAGGATGCATTGAAAGCGAGGAACGCACGCCGAGCAGAAATGTAATGAGGCCTGGCTACTCCCTTAGGCCCTGCAGCAGAAACTAGTTTTCTTGTAACTTGTACTAAAAATATTTAAGGGGAGAGGATGGTATTTTTTTTTAACTTTTTTCCTATTTGGTGTAAAATATTAATTTTTTGTATGTAGAGAGCTCATAGCTGTGGCAACTCAACCAAATATAAATATTTTAAAAACTATTATTTGAGGGCCCAAATTATAAAAAAAAGTATCCAATGCAGGATTTTACTAAAACCGATATATCTAAACCATTTTTAAATATAGAGTCAAACAATTTTTTGCAAAGTACTTGCAAAAGCATGCTCTACAATCTGTCTGTAACAGAATTTTGATATTAGTCCCTATGTGTGTAACATAAACAATTAAAATTTAATAACACTTTTTTATTTCCTTTTTCGCAAACAAACGGGCATATTTTAAAAATTAAATCTATTAACAAAATTCTGTTACAGAAGAAGTTTCCTAATAATCTAAGGAATGTGTGCTCTAAATTTCATGCACGTATCTTTAATAGTTCAGAAATTATATCCATTTTTATCTGGCAATGTAGCAAAAAAAATGAAATTACCGGAAACAACGATAAAGGGGTCGTATGATTTAAAAGTCCATACCGCAGGAAGTTTCGAAATGGCGTCTCAACATCCGCTAAGGGCACAAATACCCACAAAATGTTATGTAATGCATTCCACACACGTAACAGGGTATTCTAAAGATTTTTTTTTTTTTTTGAAAATTTACTCATTTTTTAACCAAAAAATATCGTCCTCTCCCCTTAATGTCTAAGCTGGCAGACATTATAAGCCACAATTTTGTTTTAAATATTTTTTTCTGGCAAAGCGATGGCGTTCCTCCTTCAGTAACTAAATTAAAAGTTTCATCAACAGACTTGACAAAAAGTAGTTCTATTACATAATATTTGTTTTGAATTCTTTTGTGTATTTTAGTAATTGCAAGAGTAATTTTTGTTCCATGAAGGTTAATTATTACTATTAATAACAATTTTGTCCAATATTTTTGAGAAGATTAACTCCATATCTAGATGAAATTATTGGGAATCATCAGTGTGGTTTTAGGCGTAATAGATCAACTATTGACCAGCTATTTTGTATTCGACAGATAATGGAGAAAAAATGGGAATATAAGGGTACAATACATCAGTTATTCATAGATTTGAAAAAGGCATATGACTCGGTTAAGAGAAAAGTTTTATATGATATTCTTATTGAATTTGGTATTCCCAAGAAACTAGTTCGATTAATTAAAATGTGTCTCAGTGAAACGTACAGCAGAGTCCGTATAGATCAGTTTCTGTCAGATGCGTTTCCAATTCACTGTGGGCTAAAGCAAGGAGATGCACTATCACCTTTACTTTTTAACTTTGCTCTAGAGTATGCCATTAGGAAAGTCCAGGATAACGGACAGGGTTTCGAATTGGACGGGTTACATCAGCTTCTTGTCTATGCGGATGACGTGAATATGTTAAGAGAAAATCCACAAACGATTAGGGAATTTTACCTGAAGCAAGTAAAGAGATTTGTTTGGAAGTAAATCCCGAAAAGACAAAGTATATGATTATGTCTCGTGACGAGAATATTGTACGAAATGGAAATATAAAAATTGGAAATTTATGTTTTGAAGAGATGGAGAAGTTCAAATATCTGGGAGCAACAGTAACAAATATAAATCATATTCGGGAGGAAATTACACACAGAATAAATATGGGAAATGCCTATTATTATTGGGCTGAGAAACTTTTATCATCCAGTCTGCTGTCCAAAAAGCTGAAAGCTAGAATTTATAACACAGTTATATTACCAGTTGCTCTGTACGGTTGTGAAACTTGGACTCTCATTTAGAGAGAGGAACAGAGGTTAAGGATGTTTGAGAATAAGATGCTTAGGAAAATATTTGGGTCTAAAAGTGAAAAAGTTACAGGAGAATGGGGAAAGTTACACAACGCAGAACTGCACGGATTGTATTCTTCACCTGACATAATTAGGAACATTAAATCCAGACGTGCATGTAGCACGTAGCCTATGGGCGAATCCAGAAATGCGTATAGAGTGTTAGTTGCAAGACCGGAGGGGAAAATATCTTTGTGGAGGCTACGACGTAGATGAGAGAGAATATTAAAATGGATTTGAGAGAGGTGGGATATGATGGTAGGAAATGGATTAATCTTGCTCAGAATAGGGACCGATGGCGGGCTTATGTGAGGGCGGCAATGAATTTTCTAGTTCCTTAAATGTCATTTGTAAGTAAGTATTATTATTATTATAATTATTAATATTATTATTATTATTATTATTATCATAATCATCGTCGTCATCTTCATCATAAGTCTTCTGAAACTTGTGGCTTCTTTAAATTGGCCTTTTCAGAGATTGCTATAGTATGCTGCAGTCACTATTTGTTGATGTAATGACTCTTTCATGTCATCAAAAACCGTAGTCTCTCCTTCTTTCTTAGGTGATTTCACTTTAGCCTTCATTTTTTGTAATGGCGAATTTGCATGTTTCCCCGTTGTATGTTAGCAATTTTGATTTCAGAAGTACTGTGGCATACCCAAATCGCATCGGTTATCAGAATACTATCCAAGAACTCATGACCTTTTTGGTTGTAGTACGGTACTGGATAAACTGTGAACAAAGTTAAACTCATTTTCTTTTGTTTCTTTTTCAGTCAGGTTTCTGGGCATTCATTTTGTACATACTTTTTTAAATCTTTAAGCATCGGCGAACAGCTTTCTCCGTGCTATCAATGCTGACATTCACTTTACTATTCACAGACACTCAATCGCCAGTCGGTTTCACCGAATAAGTTATTCAACGTGTTGAATATTTTATATTTTGTTGAAACAAGTCTCGGGACGTGCAGAATATGGTATGTTAGGAACTACAGTAAGCACATCTTTAAATCATTTGCACCGTTAGGACACCACCGAAAGAGACAAAGTTTCCCTAGAACTCTGCTTCAGTTCTTCTATAAATCAGCACCGTTCCTTCCGCACTGAGCAAATTCGTAATTCGCTAACCATGAAAGAAGTGCGGAAATGGTTGCACAATTAACCAAAGATGTTCTTCCAAGAAGGAAACAAAGAAGCTCCCTGATCGCTGGCCGAATTGAATCGAGAAGCTGAGGAACTGTTTAAAAATAACCAGTTTGAATTTGTTGTACGTTATGTAATGCCCATTGTAAATTTCATTTTATATCCTTTATGATGGAGAGAAATGGGTACTAGGTAAGAAAAGTTGTCGTGCACCAAGCAATCACATTTGAAAATAAAATACTGCAAAAAAAAAAAAAAACTTTAGAGCTGATTATTTAAACAGGAAATAGAAAGTCCAAAGCAGCAAAGAGATCATGAAAATTTGTAACAATAATGATTTAATTATAATGAACAGAAGTAGGCAACTGAGATTCTTCGTACATGATTTGAGTAACAAAGACTAGTACTGTCTGGACTACACTACCATAAGGCAAACGACCTTTGGGTAGACCAAGTGCTACGGAATCTTCAAGAATATATAGCACTAGATACACAAGCCTGAAAGACATTTCTGGGCGAGACGAAAAAAATTCTAGGTTTTACGTGGCCATGGTTGTAATTATATTATATATATATATATATATATATATATATTGTTATTTAACGACGCTGTGTCAACTACTCGATTATTTAGCATCAATGTAATAGCGAGATATTTGGCGAAATGACTCTCAAGTTCACCATAGATTACCTGACATTCGTCTTACAGTTGGAGAAAACCTCTGAAAAAATCAACAAGGTAATCAGCCCAAGCGGGAATCGAACCCACGCCCGAGGGCAAGTCTAGATCGGCAGGCAATCGCCTCTGCTGGTGGCTGTGTCTAATTATAACTGAAATGTAATGTTTACAAATAAAGTACTGGTAAAATATCAACCACCCAGACGCAATGTATTACCATTTTAATTTATTTAGGTTTGAGTTCTAGAAAATTATAGTTTATAAATAAATGTGTAAAAATAAAAGTATACAATTTTAGAAGTTGCATAATTTGATTGAAATATGTGTGGGTATTTGTTATTGTACGTACCTAATGTTACAAAACTACAGTCTGATCCGTTTGGGTGTGGATAATATTAATTTATTATTTTAAAGTTATTATGA
>NC_091129.1:150473614-150521114 GCF_040183065.1 Periplaneta americana | reverse complement strand
AATACATTTATTTTAACATTATTTCCGTTCTCGTTTTCGTAACAAGAACGTAAATAGTGTATTGTTAAAATAAATCTATATAAATGTGAGCATTCACAATTAACTATTGTGAATGCTCACGTTTAAATACATTTATTTTAAGATTATTTCCGTTCTCGTTCTCGTCGTTTCCGTTCCCGGTTTATTGTGAACCAGCCTTTATAGTTCTTGCGGATAGGACTTATGGAACACATAATTAAATAAAAATTATACAATAAAATTGAAGAATAATATGGAGACATAGTGGATTAACAGTGCAATCATCATAAATGAATATAATGACAACAAATTAAATAAGAGAAAGTTACATAAATTCCCTTTCTTATTAACATGATGACTTTACGAACTATGTTAACACAAATTTGAATCCTGATTCGTCTGACAACCTGACTTGGATTTGCCGAGTTTTTACCCAATTCTAAGACGAATATCAGATAATTCCATGGCGAATCATCATACTCATCTCACCTAGATACCATATCTCTATCACCAATTCAACCGACGCTAGATCATTGCGCAAAAACACTTTTAAATAGACAGCGTTTAAACGTTTTAATACCTCGTGCAAGTAGAGTCACTCATAGTAGCTGTATGCTGATTGGTTGAGCTGTTGTGGCTGTCGGAACGAGACAGTCAAATGCACGCTAGTTTGTCCAATGAAGGGTCGGAAAAATTCATATAACTCCAGTACAATTCTTCTTTTCTTGTTGGCATTACAGGTTATAAAGCAGACTGTTTACTGGTCAATCACACTGGCCGGAATGAAAAAAATCTGAAGTCGAATGCATAATTCCGTGCTTGCTTCATACAAAACTTAAGTTCACTCTCGTCTAACGCATAAGATAATAATTCTTCGAGAAGTGTTGCACGATTTGTATCGTGCATCAAACGTCAGCAAACATATTGTTTCGAAAGACAGAAAGTGCGATATGTAGAGCCTATATCATTACATTTTATAATTTAGAAACAAAAGAGGACGTACTTATTTCCGAATGTAAGGCAAATGACTGTGCTGCAGTAACAGCTAATTATAACAAAGAAACTATCGGGAAACGAACCGGACAATAAGTCGAGAAGCATCAGACTTCTTTATACTAAGGGTTTTTAACACTTTCCGGTCAAATAGGCAATCAATTTACACGACCCATGGGTCTAATTTGAAGTTAAACAGTGTTTGTAATACTGTAATACCGTACAAATAAGTGTAGGAATTATTATTATTATTATTATTATTATTATTATTATTATTATTATTATTATTATTATTACTGGCTTTTAAGGAACCCGGAGATTCATTGCCGCCCTCACATAAGCCCACCATTGATCCCTATCCTGAGCAAGATTAATCCAGTCTCTACCATCATATCCTACCTCCCTCAAATCCATTTTAATATTATTATTATTATTATTATTATTATTATTATTATTATATTTCCCAAAAGATCGAAGAAATTTAGGAAACCTAGGAAACGCTGGGAAGAGACCGTAACAGATCCACTGGGGTCTAACGCTTGAAGGCTGATGAGAATGATGATGATGATGATGATGATGATGATGATGATGATGATGATGATGATGGGGATAATTATTATTATTATTATTATTATTATTATTATTATCATTATTATTATTATAGCTATCCCATTTTCTTTACCTAAATAATAAAGGTAGTGAACCAATTTCATCTATACTACAAATTAAAATGCATAATTCTGATTGTTCCTATATAAATTGTAATTGTTCAGATATTAATGAAGTTAATGAGGTTAAATACTTAGGTATAATTATTGATAATCATTTAAAATGGAATAATCATATTCATTTTATTTGTAATAAATTACGTAAAACATTATGTTACTTTGTTATTGTCGACCTGGTTGACGAGTTGGTATAGCGCTGGCCTTGTATGCCCAAGGTTGCAGGTTCGATCCCGGGCCAGGTCGATGGCATTTAAGTGTGCTTAAATGCGACAGGCTCATGTCAGTAGATTTACTGGCATGTAAAAGAACTCCTGCGGGACAAAATTCCGGCACATCCGGCGACGCTGATATAACCTCTGCAGTTGCGAGCGTCGTTAAATAAAGCATAACATAACTTTGTTATTCTAAGAAATATTTTGTCAATTAACTGTTATGTGTTATTTATTTAGCATTAATTCAATCTATATTTATGTATGATATTAGAGGTTGGGGTGGAACTTATAAATCCAACATTATCCGTTAATTTTACTACAGAAAAAAGTATTAAAAATTTGTTTTAAAAAGCAGAAAGATTACCCAACTGAATTGTTGTTTAAACATTTCAAAGCTTTCAACATTAAACAAATGTATTATTTTATTTTATTAAAATATTTTCATAGAAATTTTAATAACTTTGAAAGGTATATACATAAATATAGAACTAAAAATAAGAATTCTCTGCGTTTGTCTGAACCAAAATGTAAAACCAATGCAGCTTTTTATCATAGCATGAGTCTAGGTCTAAACAAATTTTATTCCAATAATATTTCAACCACGAATCCTCTCGAAATTAATAAAAAAATTAAAAATTATATTGGATTTATAGTTTGGATTTAAACATATTAAACACTATTTAATCTGTATTCACTCTCAATTTTAATTTTATTTTTGTCTGTATTGGAATCCCCTCCAGAGCACAAGTCTTACTCATTCAGGAGTGGGCTAGTTTATTTTTCATTGTATTTAATAATTTGTATTCATATCAAACTTACTAGTAATAAAAATAAACAAATAAATATAGAGTTGTAATATTTTCTAGCACGTTAAGCAATTATAAAATACTATAATCATAATCGCAATAGTGAGAAGACATGAGAAATAATAACACATGTACTGCAGAAAAGATAATAAAATTATGTATCAGTCTAATAATCATTGAAGTTCAAGCCTTTTATTAAACAAAATGTAAAAAGTTATTATTCACATTAGTTCAGTGCGATTGTTATCCTTGTCCTTGCACTACAGCTGAAAATTCCTCAATCTGTATATATTATCGTGATTTTTACATTAGCTTTTTGTTCGTAAAAACGTAGTTCTGAAAATGTTTAGAATTTTAAATTAAATACTTTCGTTAACATTTTACTTACATTCTTTTTTCGGGAAGCTACGGCGACCCATCCCGAAAACCACGGCGTCCGATCTTTGTGTCGTAACCCAAAGGTTAAGAACCCACGCTTTACATATTTCCTATTGACTGGATATAAGCCGTTTATGCACAATTATCAAAGGAAGTCAGTGTTGCCAAAAGACGAGTATTTTCTCCTGGATCAAAAAATGTTAGGCCTACTATAAATGAGTGAATAATAGAAGAGTATTTTCCCTTGATCAAAATAATACAAGAGAATTTTTTTGTCGATATAATTTCCGGAATGTGGATGGTGGTGTGGAAGAGAAGGCCTGATGGCCTTAACTACACCAGAATGAATAAATAAGTAAATAAATAAATAAATAAATAAATAAATAAATAAATAAATAAATAAATAAATAAATAAATAAATAAATAAATAAATAAATAAATGTTGTTGGTAACAATGAGATGTGGAATTGGTTTTCAGGATATATTTTGGTATTTATAAAGTTTTTCGCTTAAATTTATCTAAAAGACGATTATTTCCCGTCGACGAATTAATAAAATAACTTATAAATGGAGTATATTTCCTATCATATGGTGCCGTATCGTGTAGGGCCTTTATGTTTGTTATGTTGGCGACACTGAATATCAGCTGATACTGAATGAAGAAAGGCATCGTAACGGACTTTAAAAAACAGCAGTGGGGAAATGACGTAATGTATCCCTGACAATTTTCCTGTAAAGCTAACAATTTTGAAATACACGTGGCTACGAAAATATTCGTAGGATCGGGGTCAGTCCAGTGTCACTGAAGATACGAGCAGATGTCGTTTACGAATTCAGGAATGCAACTCAGAATCTTGTTATATTATTTATTACTAAAACTTTTAAGGGAAAAAATACTTCGAGATATATTTCATGCTGTTTTTGTGTACTATAAATATAATTCTGAAGTAAAGTTATCACAGGAGATTCAAGTTTTAGACTGTACTTTTCATTACTTTATACAAAAACGTACACTGTGTATTCGCACGGTTTACATAAAATAACGCATGCTTACTACAGCAAGCCAGATTTCATAAGTAAGGATTTTTGTATCCTCTGACTTCATATTTCATGGAAAGCATTTTTTTTTTCTGCAAGCCATCAAGCATGTCTGTTTGGTTGTTTACTCCCATAGCTTTCAAATGCGCCAGACATGAAGCCTGGAGCGTGCTAAACTCTTAATATAACACTTACATATCCCTACTGCATTATCATTTTGTTTAAGAGCTTCGTCTTCTTGAAATACGATGCGCGCGCATCTCCAATAAAACAAGAGCACACTAACATGTCCCCCATGCACTTGGAAACAATGAAGATCCTGAAAATTAAATGAAACTCAAAATACATTACCATAAATCCTGGCACGTCCAAAGAGTCGAGATTCAGAATTCAACACACACGCACAAACAACTTAGTACAACCCCTGTGACCAGACTTGTTGTTCGTCCCCTGACTCACCCACAACTACTGCACGCTGAAGATTCCTACCCTCCCCCTACTGAACAGAACACCCCTAACTAGGTTATCCTCCACCTTTTCCACCCTCCGCCCCTGAAAATTCTTTCAAGTTGAAGCAGCTAAACCAGTAGTGGGCAAGCACATATATAACAACCGGTGTAGCGTCGTTAAGCGAATGACAGCTTAAACAACGGGGTCTCAGGGGTCCATATACTGTCACTGGAATAACTGTCACCAGTGTTTTCTCCCGAGATCAACAATGAAGTCCAGGCGGCATACCTGTTGTCTTCTATCGCTGCATCTCGTACAGTCTCTGCCCCAATAGATTTAATCACTGTCTACCTTGTCGAAACATTTCTAACTCGACGTCTACGATCGGACTTCGTTTGTACACGCTGGAATATTCTACAGAGCCACAGTATTCACTAGGGCCGTCGTTCCCAAAGTGTGGGTCGCGGTCCCTGAGGGACCGTGTAAAGAGTTTACTTATTTACTAGCCGTACCCGTGCGCTCCGCTGCACCCGCTAGAAATAAATATAAAGTAATTACATAATTAAAATAGGACGTTTGATCCAGGGAACATTCGTGTTTGATAGAAGGATAAATCGTTTAATATGTTACTTAATTTAAATTGCATCCAAATAATAAAAATGCGATCATTTTGGTCCAGAGACACTCATTTGGTGCAATGATAATTCCTTTAACCTGTTTGTTAATTTTTATTACATGCAACCATAGTTTAATGAAGATTGACATCATTTAGATTTAATGTGTATATTTTATTTTACTTGTTATAGGTTTCCATTGAATTATGGTAATAACTTAATTTTAACCCTTGTTTTCTACGTATTTAGTAAATGGCGCTTGCCCACTATGATTGTGAACCCTTCAAATAACTTAAATTATATTATACAATATTACATTAGGCCTACATGTATTATATTATATTATATTATATTATATTATATTATATTATATTATATTATATTATATTATATTATATTATATTATAATTTTGTTCAACAATATCGACTTCAGTGGAAAAAAACATGTCGAAAGGATGGATCGCACTAGATGGCCTAAACAGATTCTTACTTATGTACCAAGAGGAAAGAGGAAATTGGGAAGACCACGAAAGCGCTGGCATGAGACCGTAACAGATCCTGTAGGGTCTAATACGTGAGGGATATGATGATATTATATTATATTACATTACATTACATTACATTACATTATATTATATTATATTATATTATACTATATTATATTATATTATATTACATTACATTATATTATATCAAAAGTTACTGTAATAACATTATAGCATTATGTCCATCTAGAGAAACTACACTTTCCAATGGTGAAATAATAATTAATTATACAAATCGGTTAATTTAGCTTCCGATATTACTTCATACAAACACAGAAACATTCTCTGTAGGCTATCTTTCATAGCTTTCGATTGTTTATGTCCAAGGCCCCTTATAGACGAAGTCATTTGTTTTTTAATTCATTACACGGCCTTAGATGACAGTCATTTTAATTTTAAAACTCATTTATCTCATTAAATATCAGTCCTATCAAAAATTTTCAAGGAAGAAAACTTATCGCAAATTATTTTTAAAGAAACTTTTGTTATGTAAACATTTTTCACAAAAATCAATAATAAGCGAGATATTTCGATTTATTTAATTCAGGCCCCCTTATAACCCCCCTTTTAAATAATGTATTTTGAATGCCATATAGCCTAAAATCTAAGTTACAACGAACTTAATTTATATTCCAATTTTCATTGAAATCCGTTCAGCCATTATAGAGTGAAAAGGTAACAAACATACAGACAGACAGACAGACAGACAGACATACAAACAAAAATTTCAAAAAAGCGATTTTCGGTTTCAGGGTGGTTAATTATATATGTTAGGACCAATTATTTTTGGAAAATCGAAAATTACCAGAAAATTTTCGGCTACAGATTTATTATTAGTATAGATTTTATTTATATCTATAATAGGGCAAAGCCCCAATTACAATAGACAGTACAGATTTGTTTAAAAAAAACACAGAATTGCATATAACATGAAGAAAGAGATAAAACAGAAACAAATGCAAGATACAAGTGTAATTACAAATTAAAAATTAAAAAACAAAAACAAATAGATACTACCTAAATAAAAGATACAGATATAGATATAAATGAAAAATACAAAATAAAAATAAATTAAAAAGAGTTAAGTACAGATATCATAGCCAAAAATGTAAAATGTAGCTATAATTGGCAAATTACAGAGTAAATATAACACTTACTTACTTACTGGCTTTTAAGGAACCCGTAGGTTCATTGCCGCCCTCACATAAGCCCGCCATTGGTCCCTATCCTGAGCAACATTAATCTATTCTCTACCATCATATCCCACCTCCCTCAAATCCATTTTAATATTATCTTCCCATCTACGTCTCGGCGTCCCTAAAGGTCTTTTTCCCTCCGGCCTCCCAACTAACACTCTATATGCATTTCTGGAATCGCCCATACGTGCTACATGCCCTGCCCATCTCAAACGTCCGGATTTAACATTCCTAATTATGTCAGGTGAAGAATACAATGCGTGCAGTTCTGTGTTGTGTAACTTTCTCCATTCTCCTGTAACTTCATCCCTCTTAGCCCCAAATATTTTCCTCAGCACCTTATTCTCAAACACTCTTAATCTCTGTTCCTCTCTCAAAGTGAGAGTTCAAGTTTCACAACCATACAGAACAGCCGGTAGTATAACTGTTTTATAAATTCTAACTTTCAGATTTTTCGTAAATAATTCAGTATACAATATTATATAGTAGGACTAATGAGCTTAATTAATTTATTTAAGAAATTCACCACTACAGAACACGTGTTCCAACCAGCATGATGCCTGACTACAACTACAACCAACATGCAACTAGAATCCAACATATGATGAAACCATTGCTGTATATAACTTTTTCTTGTACATATTGTACGATAACGATAAATCTAAATCCTGTTTATTTGATAGATGATTGTAAGTTCGAAGCATTAATAAACGTGGGGACATTTTATGAGATTGTGTTTTTGATATCTGTAAATAAAAGAGAAATCGCTTTCTCAAATTTGATTTACCAATATTGAAACTAATTAGCTGTAGAAGATCAGGGTTGTCTATTAAACCATTTATGGTTTTGAACAAATACATTTGTTGTGCTCTTGTTGAGTTGAGTGGAGTCGAGAGATGATTTACAAAATAAACGAAAAAAAAAAAAAAACTCCTTGGGTACAATTTATATGACAGACCTCCCTGTTTTATATGTACCATGTATTGTAAAACAAGTTTATCTCTGTCCTAAGTATATTCTTTCTATCCTATCTTTTGTTACTATATCAACATGACCTGTACTAATTATACTACTAATAATAAGTTAATATTAATCCATCACCAATCTCAATATCGTCTCATTTTTCACTCATTCATTACTAGTATTATTATTACTAACTTTTTATTATCATCTTTGTGTGACCTTTTCTCTTAAGTATTTATTTATTTAACTAGCTAGCTAGTGAGTACAAATTAAATTTATAAAACGAAAATGTTTCTAGCCACTACCGTAAGAGCCAGGCTCGTGTACGGTGTGGTCTTAGCCAATAATATAACATAACATTTACAAGGACAGTTTACTAAATACAGTATGTAACTTAATTCAAGCCAATAAATAGCACACAAGAACAAAAAAGAGAAGAAAGAGAAAAAGAGAGAAAAAAACACATTTATTATAAATTGACAATCAGACAGAAGACAGTGATATTCAATAAAAACATGAATATAGTCGACAGAAATAAAAGTTAAAAAAATACACACATTTGTTAATATTATATATCACGAATAATTTTATAAATTTCTTTTTTAAAAGCTTCAATTTTAAAATATTTCAAGTTTGGAAAATGGTTTGTAATTTTATTATAAAGTCTTGGGCCGAAACTAGCACCATGTTTAAGAGCTGCACTTGTATGACATTTTTCTCAATTAATTTCAAAGTAGACTTTTGTCTTCGAGTACGATATTCATGTCGATTTATATTTTATTTGATTTCTGTGGTAGTAAGTTTGTAAACTATATTTATAAATTTCTTCAATAGTTAATGCTTTAAAATCTGTATAAATTAAATTTGTTGGGTAATCCATATTTTCGGTCAGACAAATTTTTATTGATCTTCTGTGTAATAAAATTAATGGATTAATTACAGAAGATGCTACTCCATCCCAATTTATTATACCATATTGTATTAATGATTGTACCAAACCTAAAAATATTATTCTCAATGCCTCCTTAGTAATGAAATTTCGAAGTATTATGCATTTATAAATTGTCTTTCTTATACTTGTACACATGAAATCAACTTGTTTATCCCAATGCTGCCTACAAAATATGTATATTTATGATTGTTTCTATCTACTCTTCCTAAGAATGTGATCTTAGTGCAAGAATTTTAAATTTTATCTTAGAAACAGTAGAGATTTCTGTTTTTGTGAATTACCGGTATGTATAATCTGTGTAATCAGAATCTTAAATTTTAATTCAGAAAAATAGGTATGTTTAGTGACCAATGCAAAATTGTATGACATTTTCAAGTCTTTCCATCAAAATGGAACTGTCACCGAACAGGAGCTTTGTATCACAGGACAATCACAAGACAATGGACAGCCATCCAGTCCGTAAATGGAAGCCAAATTTCTTCCATTCTTATCGCCGGGAATCGAAGCACGAACCGCTTGAATGGGCAGCGCGTATTCTACATCACAGCCACCCCTTCGTTGTTTTATAAGTCAATATTTAAAAAAGTAAGCCTCACTCTTCTTTGTATCATTAATTAAAAAAAAATGTTTCGCATATTTTACAGGGTAGGCCTTACTTCTTATCGGTATAATTACGGTTACACTCTATTATTTTCATCATCATTATAACAAATGCATTAACTTAATTCTTACTTACTTACTTACTGGCTTTTAAAGAACCCGGAGGTTCATTGCCGTCCTCACATAAGCCCGCCATTGATCCCTATCCTGAGCAAGATTAATCCAGTCTCTACCATCATATCCCACCTCCCTCAAATCCATTTTAATATTATCTTCCCATCTACGTCTCGGCCTCCCTGAAGATCCTTTTCCCTCCGGCCTCCCAACTAACACTCTATATGCATTTCTGGATTCGACCATACGTGCTACATCTCAAACGTCTGGATTTAATATTCCTAATTATGTCAGGTGAAGAATACAATGCGTGCAGTTCTGTGTTGTGTAACTTTCTCCATTCTCCTGTAACTTCATCCCTCTTAGCCTCAATTATTTTCCTAAGCACCTTATTCTCAAACACCCTTAACCTATGTTCCTCTCTCAAAGTGAGAGTCCAAGTTTCACAACCATACAGAACAACCGCTAATATAACTGTTTTATAAATTCTAACTTTCAGATTTTTTGACAGCAGACTGGATGATAAAAGCTTCTCAACCGAATAATAATAGGCATTTCCCATATTTATTCTGTGTTTAATTTCCTCTCGAGTATCATTTATATTTGTTACTGTTGCTCCAAGATATTTGAACCTCTCCACCTGTGCAAAAGATAAATTTCCAAATTTTATATTTCCATTTCGTGCAATATTCTCGTCACGAGACATAATCATATACTTTGTCTTTTCGGGATTTACTTCCAAACCTATCTCTTTACTTGCTTCCAGTAAAATCCCCGTGTTTTCTCTAATCGTTTGTGGATTTTCTCCTAACATATTCACGTCATCCGCATAACTTAATTCTAGCACGTTAAATAATGCTTTCCATGTTTTAGAAATAAGCTGTCCAGTTTTTTCCATCCCGACACGTTCTAGAATTTAAGCCAAGGAGCTGTTCGGTAGACACGTAGACCAGGTGCTCGCAAAAGATAGGTACAACGGATTAGTTCTGACACACGCAGCAATATGGTCGATACTTATCAAGGGACATTCATTGCACAATGCGTTAACAGAGAAAACGTAAATTTTCTACCTGGAGAGATAAGTTAAACGGTTGGTGTAACATAAGATTACAACGAACCCAAAAAAAAAGTTGCAATCCCTTTTCGCGATTTCATTAAGCCCCAAACCCGGCATCTGACTCCTCTCTCGCAATATATAATCTGGAAGGGAGGTAGTTAGATAAATATCTGACAACTGTAAGTAAAAAAATACCCAGCCCTCGTTCTTCGTTCTGGATATCCTCCCAGTTGTGCTCAAACGAAGTACATGGCAAACTTGTTGATAAGCAGAATACGGAATAAGTAAACGTTGACAAATCTTCCTAGTAGAGAACTACGATCAGTTTTTCACAAATGTTGAAATTGGCTACTGAAACAGCTATTTGAGTTTGGTTGCGATTTTAAATAGTTTTATTAATTAAGTTGTACAGGAACATCATTTTATTTTTACTTCAATTTTTATTGTACCTGAGTTTTTTTAATGTACTTCACTCCCATCCCCTCTACTAGTAAACTTCCAACCGTCCACCACACAGAACCAAGCGTATACAGTCAAAGTCGCCTTACGGTCATAGTAAACACAAACAGTACTGAGTTAGTGAGTATAGTAAGTTCCAGAAATATGTTCGCTTTCAATATTGAATCATATTATCGCACAGGTACTGTCGTCCGTTTACCTATGTCGCATCCCGGTTTCCCCCACCACTTCTGCCCGTACCTTTGTGGCTGAACTCTCTTAGCTCTTTTCTGAAAACATTAATTTCTGTTAGGACTTGGACGTCTACGTAATATTATACAAACTGTTTAAAATAACTTAAATAAAAGGGCCTCGTTAAGTAATTAACTGTCAAGTGATTTCCCCCCTTTCTACGGCCCTGCGACATAACCACTTGGACGGACAGTAGATAGCATGTCTGAATAATTTTATCTTTTCGGATCGGGCAGAAGTGAAGATTGAATTTACAGTACGTAAGGTACTCTTTTATGGAGTAGGTACAGAATTATTTCAACATGAGTTACCAGTACGAAAGACGAAACTGGTAATTGGAATTACGTACAATAGTCTATGTGCGATAAAAAAAATAAAAAAAAACTGAAACTTGTATAGAAATGAACGTCCATCAATTTCAAATATGTGTTTAAATATCCATATTATGATTATTTTTCAAATTAACTTCATTCTCTATATTGTACGCTAATGTTCTGTAGACAGTATAATATACACTGCATAATGAATACGTCCGAATGGACAACTCAGTTCGAGAGTAAGAACACTCATTGTTAATACTGTACTGTATTTTGATTAAAGAAGAACCTAATGAAAATGATCAAACTTGAAAGTGTAATATTTCCTAGTTTACGTAAATGGATGAACTACTTTTCATCCCTCATATACCTAGTAAAGTGATTTGTTTGTATCTTACGCCAGTATCATCGAACTCCAATCGTGGAAGGGGGTAGCAAACGGTGTTTCCGGTTCATAGCCTTTAAGCCAAAGGTATAGCCAGGTTAATATTAGAAATGTTAGTAAAAATAAAATGATGTCCCTGTATATCTAATACTGAAACATAATATACAAATAATAATAATAATAATAATAATAATAATAATAATAATAATAATAATAATAATAATAATAATAATAATAATAATTTATTTATTTATTTATTTATTTAGAATTTATTTAGAATATTAATGTGCAAAACAACAGCACAAGGCCAATTACAGTTTAGCACAGGTACAAAACGAAACAAAACAACAAATGATGATGAGAATGAATGATAGAAAATGGCAGTGAGATGAAATACAATCAATATAATAGTAATTAAGTAAAATGTATTACAAATGAATTAATGAAATCATATAAATGAAGACAGGAATCATACAATTAATATTGTAAAGTTATGCAAATGACGAGAATAGTATGATACATATCTAACAATGGCATAAATAATAAAACTGACATAAAACTCGAAAAGTATTACTACACATTAAATGGATCCAAGTTCAATCCATGCAAATTAGCATATTTAATACATCTGCAGACCGGAGACAGAGATTTAGAATTCCTATTATAAAACAATTTATGAAATCTTAAACCCTTAGCAGGAATATGAAGACTGATATTGCTTATGAAGGATTCACAATCAATATCACCCTTAATGACTTTACAAAAAAATAAATAATCAAGATCTTGACGTCTGGTAAACAAACTACCGCAATTAAAATATTTGCAATTAGTCTCATAGTTATAATCGGAATTTGGTAAAAATCTATAAGAACACAAGGAAATAAATTTTCTTTGAATATTCTCCAATTTAGCCGAGTCAGTGGAAGTAATAGAGTTCCATACTACAGATGCATATTCAAGCTGCCTAATAATAATAATAATAATAATAATAATAATAATAATAATAATAATAATAATAATAATAATAATAATAATATGTTTTGTCTATGGTTCTGAGTTCTTTTTAAAAAGAATTTACCTCTTTAATTTCTGTTTCGAATTCGACTAATATATGAATTCAATACACAGGATATCTATCACATTGATAACGGACGAATATTCAAGCCGTAAGAGAAATTCGAACCCACGACAATTATTTCCATATATTATTATTATTATTATTATTATTATTATTATTATTATTATTATTATTATTATTAGGTTTAGAAAACTGTTTGGTGTTAAGAGGGATGAAATTACAGGAGAATGGAGAAAGTTACACAACGCAGAATTGCATGCACTGTAGGCCTTTCTTTATCTAACGTAATTAGGAACTCTGCAATAACTGGGAAAAGTGACACAAGTCAGTTTCCACAACCCTTTTTCGATAATTTATTTACAACTTATGGAACATCTGCTCGCTTGGAAAAAGAGACATAAGTATTTCTCCCATTACATTAATTCATACATAAAAAAATTCAAATCGACATAAACCAGTGTAAGTTGTCAATAAATTATCAAAAAAGATTTGCGGAAACTGACTTATGTCACTTTTCCCAGGCAATGCAGAACTTTAAATAGGCTATATATATATTTGAGATGGGCAGGGCATGTGGTACGTATGGGTGAATCCAGAAACGCATATAGTGTGTTAGTTGGAAGACATAAAGGGAAAAGATCTTTGGGGAGACCAAGACTTAGATGGAAGGATAATATTAAAATGGATTTGAGGGAGGTGGGATATGTTGGTTGGAACTAGATTAATCTTGCTCAGGATACGAACCGATGGCGGGCTTGTGTGAGGGCGGCAATGAACCTCCGAGTTCCTTAAAAGCCACTTGCAAGTAACTATTATTATTATTATTGTTATTATTATTATTATTATTATTATTATTATTATTATTATTATTATTATTATCCTGCCTAGGACTCGCGTTACGGAATACGCGCTGGTTCGAGTCCTCATGGGGGAAGAAATTTTCTCATGAAATTTCGGCCAGTGTATGGGACCTGTGCCCGCCCAGCATCGTGATGCACTTGGAGAGCTACGAAAGGTACCGAAAATCCGGTTTCGCAAACCAGCTATAACGGCTGAGGGGATCATCGTGCTAACCACACGATACCTCCATTCTGGTTCGATGATCGTCTACCTCTTCTTCGGCATGTGAACGTGAGGCCAGCAGCCGGCTGGTCGATCTTGGCCCTTCAGGGATGTAGCGACATGGATGTACTTTACTTTATTATTTTATATCGCAGGGTTTTAATTACTATAGCACAGCAATTTTGACTCTTTTCGAGTTTTACTAATTTATAATGGAACAACTACGACGTTTTCCGGCGTCCACCTTAAAGAGACTCATTCCGAAAGTAAAGAAATTCTAGGCGAAATTCATGTCCGCTATCATGCTTTACACGCAATGATAAATCTTTGTGTTTTAGTTGTTTTAAGTCGGTTATTTAGCGGCGATGTACCAACTACTAGGTAATTGAGCGTTGATGGAATTGGTGATAGAGAGATGGTATTTGGCGAGATCAAACCGCGAACTCGTCAGGTTATTAACCGGGATTCGCCTATATTTGAAGAGTCCACTGCAAGAATGATGGATGTCATTTGGAATACATTTTGCAGGAGAAGCAATTGAAAGTTTGAAATGCTTAGCGCTCAGAGCTTAACTGTGATTTTCCAATCATTACTGGACAATGACTATCAGTGTTAATGCCATATAACTCTCTATGTCAGCGTTGTCAGACACAGCCTAAACGGAGCGGAGCGCTCCACTATAACACGTTGCGAGCTCCGGTGCTTCCACAGACATAAACAAGTTCACGCTCCGACTGGACATCTCTAGCACCACAACCGGTTTCGGATCTTACAACTCTGACACTACTGCTCTATGTACATTCTATATGTCTTAAGCTATGCATTGACAGTCTCGATTCATTTTCGACAAGAAAGTAACACCCATCATTCTTGCAGTGGACTCTTCAATTGGAATAAACCTGGAAAAATTATCAAGTATCGAGCGAAGCTTCGACTCGACAGGCAAACGGTCTACCGGCTGAGCTACGCCGGTGGCCTTTCAGCTGTTAAATTGCGGCAAACTATAGACTTTTTTTTAGTTGGTTATTTAACGACACTGTATCAACTACTAGGTTATTTAGCGTCGATGAGAGTGGTTGATAGCGAGATGGTATTTGGCAAGATAAGGTCGAGGATTCGCCATAGATTACCTGACATTCACCTCACGGTTCGGGAAAACCTCGGAAAAACCCAATCAGGTAATCACCCCAAGCGGGGATCGAACTCGCGCCCGAGCGCAACTTCAGACCGGCAGGCAAGCGCCTTAACCGACTGAGCCACGCCGATGGCTGCTTTAGACCTATAAATAATTATAATAATATATTATTATTGTTGTTGTATTCGTACATAAAACTTTACCTCATTGCTAAGAAATGACGATGTATCCGTTATTATAAAAGTGTGGAGTATGGACGTATCTTTCGCATTATTCATCTCGTCTAATTAGGCAGAGCTGTGGAGTTATATAATTAATTATTAAACATTTAGAAGCTTCTCACATATTTTACAACGCAGGGCGAGATTGTTAAGTGCACCACCCACTATCGGGTGCTGTGGAGAGAAGTTTGCCCGGCCTACAAAAATGTCGTTCACCATCCCCTTGTAATGGGAGCGGAGGGGACGGCAGCGAACAAAAAATGTGGCATCATCACGTCAAGGCTGCAAAATGGAAAAATATGATGATAATGTTAAGTCTTATATATAGTAAAGCCTGCCAGTAGATCCGGCAGGAGTCAAAATTACTCCCAGTAAAGATGACAGACTGGGGAAAGTGGTACAGACAGTGCTAAAAGTTGCTCTCTACTTCGCGTCTAAAAGAAATTAATCCCAGCGTCAGCGGTTTGCTATTAAGTTGCAGAAATTAATTTATCTTAATCGTTTCTTTAAAAAAAGGAGTTTTCTTTCTCCTATAGGCTTGCTTCCAAAATATTTCGTCCAACTAAAAAAAACTCATCCAATGTATTAATTTTGTCTCTAACTTGTCTCGTCCAGAAGGGCATTTCGTTAAATCTATTTACAGTATACACGACTGTAAATGTGAGTATTTTGACAACTTTTAATAGATTTAATATCACGGCATGTTGAAATTTCACTACATAACATCTAATATATTTCAGATTGATTTCACCATACCAAGTTTGAACCATTGAGACAAGATTAGCAGAAAACATCTAATTAACAATTATGAAGTTTAAATGAGGAATAATAGTACATTATGCAACGAGCCTATAATGAGAGTAATTAAGAAGCGAGTATGGATGTTTATGAAACTCGCTTGCGCTCGTTTCATAATTTTCATACGAGCTTCTTAATTACCATTATAGCCGAGTTTTATACGACTTTTTATGCTCGAGCATATTTCTAACTTGAAATTACAGTATTCAGATGTATACATTTTATTTGTATCTGACAAGATCGGAAGTGACCTTGTTCTAGGCCGTGAATTGTCAGATGTGCGCAGACGCGAAAGTATTGATTTTTTCAGAGGAACAATAATGTCATTGACCTTGTGTAATCCGTTAAACTTAGTATAACTTTGATTACTGAATTCGACATTGAAAAACGAGATGACAAATTGAATTTATTTGAATATTATTTACAATTAACGCTAATTATTATAGTAACAGAACATAACCTTCTGCGACAGTATTGGATTTCCAGCCTCCGTGACTTTTCACTAATTCTCTTTCGATTGCATATCCGAGAATAATCGATACTTGCGGTTTTATAACGGTACAAAGCTGACTCGTTATTGGCTGAACACCTGTAAGCTGAGTTGTCATTGGCTGAAAGCACCTGAACTTTAATGAGTAGGTGTACTTTAATGACATGCATTAAAGGACTGCTACCAGGTGTATAATTACTACATTTCGGCATGGTCGAGCATAAACGTTTTATCATGTTCACAGTTACAATTTTAACATAATACAGCAGTGCAGCCACAATTTTTACCTCAGTATTATGTATACATTTCATAACTGTACATTAATTTTAGATACAATTACCACAAGCCAGTTCTAAATAGTTTATTTTATTATTAAATGGTTGTATTTCATCATTCCATACTAGAGACTAAATGTATAAGATATTGCATGTAAAGCCTGATGACGCCCGAAGGGCGAAAACGTTCGCTGTTCAATTTATATTTGTATAGAACACAATGACTGCTTACATAGATAAGTGTCATTAACTTTTTATATTTGATATGTCATGTAGACTGAATAAACAATATTATATTATATTATATTAAATCTATTTGTTCCAACTCAAATCTCGTCCAATGTATGTCCACAACTTGTCTCGTCCAGAAGAACATTTCGTTCAATCCTTTTCGTTCCCTATTACTATAGTCTCATCCAATAGTCAGCCAAAACAACAAAGATAGACTACCTACGTCATTCCGTTTTCATACATACTTAAACTTTTCAATAACTTCGAATCATAAATATTTTCAGTTCTGAATATTAACAGAAATTATAATGATTGACACAGGAAAACCAATGATTCATCTTCAAAATTATATTTTTGGCTCATCATCCTTGGAGGTTGGTTGACTCCCTGAAGGAGGAACAAAGGTATAACGAATACGGTATCACACGCCTTCTCGGAGGTCCAAGGAACATTAGGGCTCCAGTGAACAGCCGGTATCTACATAATCAAGAGCACATCCCCATTACAAGGCTGAAAATCGGATCTCAATAACCTCCGGTCAATCTCATATCGTGAAATAAATCCAGCGGAAGATGTCATTGAAGAAGACTAAGATGATTCAGTAGTTTCACCATTTTCTGTAATTTAATATGATGTACAAATACATACTTACTTTCAAATGGCTTTTAAGGAACCCGGAGGTTCATTGCCGCCCTCACATAAGCCCGCCATCGGTCCCTATCCTGAGGAACATTAACCCAGTCTCTACCATCATATCCCACCTCCCTCAAATCCATTTTAATATTATCCTCCCATCTACGTCTCGGCGTCCACAAAGATCGTTTTCCCTCCGGTCTCCAAACTAACACTCTATATACATTTCTGGATTCGCCCATACGTGCTACATGCCCTGCCCATCTCAAACGTCTGGATTTAATGTACAGGGACATCATTTTATTTTTACTTGCATTTTTATTGTACCTGCATTTCTGAATGTACTTCACTCCCACCCCTTCACTAATGTCCTTCCTCCCGTCAGACACACAAACTTACGGCCGCTGTTGCATTCGAAGTCTTCAAGCAGTGAAGTAAACACTGCAGTGCATAGTGTGTTTCATAAATATGATTGCGTTTTCTATAGAAGAAAGAACCTATATTAATAATATCGTACTAAAAAATTATATTCAAGAAACGATAAATTCAATTTCAGAGAATATGCTTCAAAATGTTTTTAATAATATGCGTACTGAATTTAAGCCTGCATTGTAATGAACGGCAACCATTTTCAGCAACTTGTTTAAAAATCCAGATTAGCTTATTTTGAATTTAGGTGGCTAGAAGCAAAGGAATGCTAGTGACATTTGTAATAACATGAGTTAAGTGCATCCAGTGTAAGCAAAAGTATCTAAAATTTTAGTGGCAAAGGGATATTTTAAACGCATCACACATTAATATTTAAATAAAAATTTCACCGATTTTACGAAAGCTTAAATATGTAAACCCCATTTTCTCAAAAGTAACTTAAGTGCACTTACAGCCCTTTACTTATGACCCCTTCACTTTATCACTTTAAATGCACTCTCTATATTGTATGATAACATCAATAATTAATATGCTAAATAAAGTAGACATTACATAACGAACATATCCGCCTGAAAAGTTGAGTTTTTGAAAAAAAAAAATGTTACTACTCTACTGTATTCTGATAAATTCCGTAAAAGTGATGATCAAACTGAAAAGCGTAATATCCTATTTCCCTACAATATAAATGGATACACTACTTTTCTCTCCTCCTATACCTAGTAAAATGATTTGTTTACATATTGCACTAGTAACATCAAACTTCTGTAATGGAAGGGGGCAACAGTGTTTCCGAGTATAGCCAGGTCAATGTTAAAAATGTTGGTAAAAATAAAGTGATGTCCCTGTACAAATACACACAAATTACATTTAAATTGATCGAAATTTTACATTGGGCTAATTTATTTTGGATAAAATATCGTATTGGACTAATGAAAATTGGATGAAATTTCCTTCTTAATGAATTTTCCATAGGAAAAACGTAAAATTGGACCAAAAATCTTGGACGAACTACTCTCAAATCGAGAATGGAGCCTGAAAACCACGAGGAACGACATTTGTTTTAAAATTCTATTTCCATAGTTCTTGGAGTGACGTCATAGTAAACAAATTATCTCAAAATTTTACAGTTTATTTTCCTTTTAGGTTGAATCCTGTAGATGTTTCATGTCAAAGAAAAGGGAATGATGGAAATAACAAATAAGATGGATGAATAAAGGACATGAAACGAAAAAAGAGATAATAAGCAGAAAGATAAAAGTGAGATTCAGACTGCTGCAAACTTCGATCATTTACGGGATATACTTGAAAACGTACAGTAGTGGCAAAAAATACCGGACCGACCCTTGTAGCTGATTTCAGAGCCTTGTTCACTCCAGAGCACGCTAGACTGGTAACTAAGACTTTCGTGGTTCGAATCCTGCCTGGGAAGGAAACTTTTTTAGTTCCTTATTCAAATTTATTCCCAATACTTTTCGATTGCAGCGATATTTTACTACTTAATTAACTTATTATTTCCAGAACAAGAATTTTACCAGCAATCGAAAAGTATTGGGAATAAATTTGAATAAGGAACAAAAAAAAGTTTCCTTCCCAGGCAGTATTCGAACCACAAAAGTCTTAGTTACCAGTCTATCGTGCTCTGGAGTGAACAAGGCTCTGAAATCAGCTACAAGGGTCGGTCCGCTTTTTTTGCCACTACTGTACAAAAATCGTCGGAACTGCAGACGACAAATTTTTGTAAACAAACAACCGGCTTCTACCTGCGACTGGGAGTGCGTGTACACCTTTGCAAGCCTCTCGCACAAGGCAGCAGGTTCATTAGCACCCATTTCAAAAAGTACAGCACAAAGGACCTGACTGCAGACATCCAATATTTCCCGTACAGTCAGCCCCTTCGTTGTCGGCTCCTCTCACAAACCCCATTAATTCAGCACGCACTATAATGAGCAGATTTTAATCTTGAATCCCTCTCGTGCTTTCAAATCAACTCCAGTACCATCAGACACTTCACGTCGGATCCATGGTTCGATCCTCAACACTAGACCTCGGGAGTGCGGGCCCTAATACAACGACTGCAGTTGACTATGCAGACAGGTATAGAGTATGACGTAAGTCTCTCTCGCCTTTCGTCGTACTGTTCCGTGCATCGAACCCGAAACATTCAGAGTTTGTTTAGCTGTCATACTGAAGAGTTGCGTGTGTGAAATGACACATATTACAATGCCTAAAACAACTCGTTCACGAAGTGCAATACTAAATAATTTAGTGGAACAATTCGGACGCGATATATTTAGGCTATTACAGGAGGAGAAAGTGTTGTATGTGTCGTGTGTAATTTCAGATTATTACGAACTAGGAAGTACTATTTTGAAAGACACTGTAATAGTAAGGAATACAAGGAAAATGTTGAACGCAATTCAAACAAAAACCAATCGAGTTCAAATAGTGGGTCACAATTCAATATAGATTTATGTAACATGGTACACACAAACATTCCATTCAGAACTTTGGACAATCCCCACTTTAGATCATTTCTGGAAAAATACACAAACCAACATATTCCAGGAGAAACAACAATACGTAAAGAATATTTATCAATTTCGTACCAGAACACGATTTCCAAAATTCGAGAAAGTGTGAACGATCAGAAGATATATGGGTTTCAGTTGATGAGCCTCCAGACGTCAGTGGTAGATATGTGGCAAATGTGGTGGTCGGTTTACTTTCCGAGAACTGTGTAGGGGGGAAAAATTATGCTAACTTCAGAGAAACTGGAAAAGGTAAACTATGCAACTATTGTCCAAGTTTTTTATAAGGCTGTGCGTCTTTTATGGCCGGAAAGGATTAAATATAATAATGTACTTCTTTTTGTCAGTGATGCAGCTCCATATATTGTTAAGGCAGCAAAACAGCTTAAAGAGCGGTATTCCAACATGGTGCATTTAACTTGTCTGGCGCACAGACTGCAAAATTCCGTCGACATCGCATCAATTAGATAAGTACGAAATGTATGATTATTGTATGTATGCAATTCATATACTCAAAACTGTACTTCTGAAGCACGCACAGTGAGTTGCTTACCTGAGAGTTCATTACACTCGCCACGGAAGGTTCCAGTCATACTTAACTTGACTGTAAAGGGCCCGCACTCGCGCGGTTTACTCATCACCAATACTTCTAAAAATCTCGCCAAATATTATCTCGCTATCACCAATCCCATCGACGCTAAATAAGCGAGTAGTTGTTACAGCATCGTTAAATAAACAACTAAAAGAATTCGTACACAACGAAATTAGACGCGAAACTGTACTTGAGCGTGACTTGGAGCTCCATTTGGACTGACTGACTGACTGACTGGATGTTTCTCGCGAGATTGTTCCCAACTCCAAGGCGAATTTCAGGTAATCCCATCGATGCTAAATAACTTCACATTCGATACAGCGTCATTAAATAACTGATTAAAACATTAACATAATAATAGGTAGCTCGCACACGCTGTGGAGTAACGGTTAGCACGCATGACTATGAAGCGAGCGAGCCCGGGTTGAAATCCTGGTTGGGAGTTTTTCCGAGCTTTTACTCCTCAACCACTTGAATAAGAATTGCTGGGCAACTTTCGGTGTTGGAACTCGGACTCATTTCGCCTTCATTAACTTCAACTTACAATTCATCTTCAATAGTTTCTAGTCGACCAAGAGATCTTGCAGACGTAGTACCGTGATTTGCCTATAGATGTCATCTGTCACGGGAACTGCACACATCCTGGGGAGGAGTAGCGGACTCCGGCAGAAATGGAAGTGCAGATGGCGCCTTGGTGAGTCGCCGTATCTACGGTACCGCGATCTTCAGATCAATATAGGATACAGCAGGACGCAGTATCGTGAATTGCGAACAGAGTGAGTGCTTAATGTGAAACTAACGTAACTACAATCGATGTTTTATTCACAACAAGATTTTTAACAGACAATACGCTTATTTCACATGAACTATACCATCATGTTTTGTAGTTACGAATTGTATTACATGTAAGACTGTTAGGAACCGAGTTCAGGGGTAGGTACAGCTTACAGCAGTAAAAGTTTTTGAAATATTCAACATTTTTTTTCCTTCATTACTGTATCTTGTACAATAATGAAAAGTGGTACGTGTAAAACAGTGTCCTTGTGCTATCTGAAAAAAATATATATATATTTAAGATTTAAAAAAAATATTTAGCCTATATATATTTTTTTCAAAATTCAAAATGGTGACAGTTCATTGTGTAGTGTGAAGCGTTTCCCTCATAACTCATAAACCCGTTAACCTTTTCACGTTCTTGCTCTTTTATTTTATTGCTGAAAGTCATGTTTACAATATCATGCTCTTTCAACTACATTCCTTAATAAATAATATTTTTTTTTTATTTTGTGTTAGAAGAAAATACTGATATCTGACCATTTTTTAAAATGAATTTATTTTTATGAGACATTCTATCAAAATACAGAAGCGATTTTGTCTCATATTGTAGATATGACATACATAAATACAGACAAAATATTTCATCACAGAATGTTGGATAGTTTTTGAGTTATGAGGGAAACGTTTCATTACTGCACAGTGAACTGTCACCATTTTTGAATTTAAAATATATATATATATATATATAATTTTCCTAAAGTCGTAAAATATTTTTTCATATAGCAGAAGGACAGTGTTTTACGCATACTAATTTTCATTATTGTACAAGATACAGTAATGAAGGAAAAAAATGTTGAATATTTCCTAAATTTTACCACTGTAAGCTGTACCTAACCCCTTAAGATTTTTTGTGACGAAGTTAAGGAACGAATTATTATCGACTGGAATAGAGACCTAAGAATGTCAATTTTTGTAGTGACGTTAGTTTCACACTAAGCCCTCATGTCATCGATCAGAGGAGGCGGCTGAACACCACAAAGAGACGGAGGGGCGTTTACAAGGACTCTATCAGAATGGATACTGTAGCTGAAGATGGCACCAAAGCAGTGAATCACGTACTCACTGGAATTCGGTTCGAAGGCCTTCAACAATCATTCTAAAATATAAGGAGATTGCGCACTAAGCCTTAGGTTGAAGTGCTACCTTCGGGGTCCTCATCCGAAAAAACAGGCAGCAGCAGCAGTACCAGTAGTAGTAGCAGCAGCAGTAGTAGTAGTAGTAGTAGTAGTAGCAGCAGTAGTAGTAGTAATAGTAGCAGCAGTAGTAGTAGCAGTAATAGTAGTAGCAGTAGTAGCAATAGTAGTAGTAGCAGCAATAGCAGTAGTAGTAGTAGTAGTAGCAGTAGCAGCAATAGTAGTAGTAGCAGCAATAGTAGTAGTAGCAGCAATAGTTGTAGTAGTAGCAGCAGCAGCAATAGGAGTAGTAGTAGTAGCAGTAGTATCAGCAGTAGTAGTAGTAGCAGTAGTAGTAGCAGTAGCAGCAATAGTAGTAGTAGTAGTAGTAGTAGCAGCAGCAATAGTAGTAGTAGTAGTAATAGCAGCAGCAGTAGTAGTTGTAGCAGTAGTTGTAGTAGTAGTAGCAACAGTAGTAGTAGCAACAGTAGTAGTAGCAGTAGTAGTAGCAGCAGCAATAGTAGTAGTTGTAGTAATAGTAGTAGTAGCAGCAGCAGCAGCAGTAGCAATAGTAGTACTAGCAGCAGCAGCAGCAGCAGCAGTAGTAGTAGTAGTAGTAGCAGCAGCAGCAGTAGCAATAGTAGTAGCAGTAGTAGTAGTAGCAGCAGCAGCAGTAGCAATAGTAGTAGTAGCAGTAGTAGTAGTAGCAGCAGCAATAGTAGTAGTAGTAGTAGTAGTAGTAGTAGCAGCAATAGTAGTAATAGCACTAGTAGTTGTAGTAATAGTAGTAGTAGCAGTAGCTGCAGTAGTAATAGTAGTAGTAGAAGCAGCAGCAGTACCAGCAGCAGCAGTAGCTGCAGTAGTAATAGTAGTAGTAGCAGCAGCAGTAGCAATAGTAGTACTAGTAGTAGTAGCAGCAGTAGTAGTAGTAGCAGCAGCAATAGTAGTAGTAGCAGTAGTAGTTGTAGTAATAGTAGTAATAGCAGCAGCAGTAGCAATAGTAGTAGTAGTAGCAGCAGTAGTAGTAGTAGCAGAAATAGTAGTAGTAGTAGTAGTAGTAGTAGCAATAGTAGTAGTAGTAGCAGCAGTAGTAGCAGCAGCAGCAGTAGCAATAGTAGTAGTAGCAGCAGTAGTAGTAGTAGTAGCAATAGTAGTAGTAGCAGTAGTAGTTGTAGTAATAGTGGTAGTAGCAGCAGCAGCAGTAGCAATAGTAGTAGTAGTAGCAGCAGTAGTAGTAGTAGCAGCAGCAATAGTAGTAGTAGCAGTAGTAGTTGTAGTAATAGTAGTAATAGCAGCAGCAGTAGCAATAGTAGTAGTAGTAGTAGTAGCAGCAGTAGTAGTAGTAGTAGTAGTAGTAGTAGCAGAAATAGTAGTAGTAGTAGCAATAGTAGTAGTAGTAGCAGCAGTAGTAGCAGCAGCAGCAGTAGCAATAGTAGTAGTAGCAGCAGTAGTAGTAGTAGTAGCAATAGTAGTAGTAGCAGTAGTAGTTGTAGTAATAGTAGTAGTAGCAGCAGCAGCAGCAGTAGCAATAGTAGTAGTAGCAGCAGTAGTAGTAGTAGCAGCAATAGTAGTAGTAGCAGCAATAGTAGTAGTAGTAGTAGTAGCAGCAATAGTAGTAGTAGCAGTAGTAGTTGTAGTAATAGTAGTAGCAGTAGCTGCAGTAGTAATAGTAGTAGTAGCAGCAGCAGTACCAGCAGCAGCAGTAGCTGCAGTAGTAATAGTAGTAGTAGTAGCATCAGCAGTAGAAATAGTAGTAGCAGCAGTAGTAGTAGTAGTAGCAGCAGCAATAGTAGTAGTAGCAGTAGTAGTTGTAGTAATAGTAGTAGTAGCAGCAGCAGTAGCAATAGTAGTAGTAGTAGCAGCAGTAGTAGTAGTAGTAGCAGAAATAGTAGTAGTAGTAGTAGCAGCAGCAGTAGTAGTAGTGGTAGTAGCAGCAGCAGTAGTAGTAGCAGTAGCTGCAGTAGTAGTAGTAGCAATAGTAGTAGTAGTAGTAGTAGTAGCAGTAGCTGCAGTAGTAGTAGTAGTAGTAGTAGCAGCAGCAGCAATAGTAGTAGTAGTAGTAGTAACTGTAGCAGCAGTAACAGTAGTAGTAGTAGTAGTAGTAGTAGCAGCAGTTTATTTAATGACACTTTGAACTTGATAAGTTATTCAGCGCTCAAATTCAACGTGAGCAAGAAATGGCTGACAAATCTTGCCTGGAGTGCTGACTGAGGCACGGTTTTTACTAGCCATAAACCTGCGACATGAGCCTTACAGCCGTTACATACAATGTCCAGTGCAGATACGAAGTTTATTCGAAATCGGTTTCACCTTCTTTCAAAGGGATAGAAAAGCACGGATTTACACATGACTGCAAACGCGTTTAAAAGCATATTCACGTTTGGAAGTGAAAATTTTGGCGCGGAGTCCCGCGATAATGCGAACTGACAGTGTTCTTTGGTCAACTTAGCGCGGGGGAAAGGTCCGAAAGGAAAGGGCTTCACGCATGAGCAGACAAACCATTGGTGGGGGAGTAGCTTAAAACTCACATAAGCTTTGTGTCTCCATAAAAAAAAACACATCTATAGGAGTTAAGTACTGAGAGGACGTTTTTGGGAGGGGTAGATTGGCTTCGTATGGTATGAAGAATGGGGGATGCTGGGTACTGGAAGAGATGTCTTCTTCCGTCTACAAAGGGAGGGGACGACGGAGGAAACCCCCAAAGAGGGGGTAAGATAGATGCAATGTTGGAAAAATGGGCGGAGATTGATACCACATTTCATCTGTTGAGGCAAAGCGGTAGTGGTAATAGATATACATGGATCTATCCTCTCTACTCCAACAAGGCAGAGAGACGGGTGGGAGAACTAATGGCAAGGAGGTGGTTGTCACCCCCTGAGCTCATAACACCCGCTGTGTCCTTGCGAAGCCTGGGGAGAGATAAAGTAAAAGCCAGTATCTTCTTGGAGCATGATCCTATCCGCCGGCTGGGAGATGCTTCATCATGCAGCGTTATTGGAATATATGACAGCACTAACAACACCTAGAGTGCATAGATTTATCGTCACTTATACCACAAGTAAACCCGAGATGTAGTGATAACCAGACTTATTTTTCCAGAAGAAAGAAGAACTATACAAGTTTAAGGAGACAGGATCAAAATTCCTTTTCTTACATTAAAAAAACTACAATATGTCTTGCTATTTAAAACAATATACTCAGTGGCAGTGCGTCAATAAGAGCACAAGAGCACGTGAACACCTTGTTTCCATTAATGCACGACTTGTTTTATTATTTAATACCATATTAACGCAGTGGGGATGTATAATATCACAGTAGAGTGTTTTAAACTTCCCGCATCTTGCATAAACTTCTTATGTAAACTTGGCAACATGCGTTCACGTACAAGCCGTGCTCTTTACAAGAAGGTTACAGGAATTTTACGTACGCGCGGGAGAAAATTGTCTTTCGCTGGTAGCTTATGACTCGTCAAGAGCACAAAACGTTAAGTGAACAGTGAATCTATCCTAAAGATGTCAGGTGCATCGATGGCTATCGTTCACGTGCTATATCTCGAGGAGGAAATTTAATAGTCTGTAATTTAGCCTATAAGTGTCAGCATTTATCACTGTCGGAACGTGTGGATGTGTGTACAGTGCTACTACGAGAGTGTAGTTTGTGAATTAGTGTTAGTATAATATCATAGTTTGACTTTCAAACACGTGCTGGCTGACTGAAATAGTGGTATGAATTTAAGTAATTATCTGTATTGTAGTGTATATTATTTAGGAATAATATTTACTAGGATGTATTTATAGTAATCAATCTATGCGAATGGGATTACAGTACTGGTATAGGCTATAGTGTATCAGTGTGTTGTGAACACTGAACAAACGCTTTTGTAAATAACTGCATGTATGTATTAATTTTTAACAAATGTAAACAATAAACTCTGTTCAAGCAATTTTGAACAGTAAAGAATTGGGTAAACTGACTTATCAGGAAAAATTGGAAATAAAGAGACTGGGTTTTATTATTATTATTATTATTATTATTATTATTATTATTATTATTATTATTATTATTATTGGCCATTTGAATTTATATACAGTTTTTCGACAGTGAAACATTGGAATCATGATATTTCATGTTAGGCTAAAGGTACGATTTCAAATTCTCTTCGGTTTTGGAACACAAAATTGTGAACACACGTAACATTTTATCACGAGTCGCCACTGAATATACTCCCTCTGTTCCAAAATATGGTATAGTAACCAGTATGGCATAGTTGCGGCCCGCGAACAATTGGGAGGCCTAGTCATGGCATAGTTGCGCCCCGAAGAAATCAAGTAGTGGAAAGGACATGGTATAGTTGCGCCCCAAAGAAAACACGTAGCGGAATGGACATGGTATAGTTGCGCCCCAAAGAAGTCAGGTAGCAGAATGGACATGGCATAGTTGCGCCCCGATGGACATAGTACAAACGAAGGTGATTGTCATAAAATAAAAAAAATACTGTATTATAGTGGTAGCTGCACTGAAATCAGGTAGCATACGATCAATTATTTTGCTATTTAAAATAACACTTTTTTATCGATCACACACACCGATATCTTAACCCTATGGTACTGGGTTTTGCAAATCGAAACTTAGAACCATTGTGAATTATTAACTCTTTACTCTTTTCACTAAACTTAACATTCATTTTAAATTAACCTCATATACGCCACAGACGGTGTGAAAATCACTAATAAAACGTCAAGATTGCTAAGGCCCCATATTCCAACGACTCACTCATTTGAATATGTCAGCTAATAAAGTACTGCCAACTTCATGGTGTTCATTTTAACGGTACCGGTAATGAATATTAAATCGAATAAGAAATCAATAAGGTTGGTTGATTACGGGTCTCGAGTTCCCGTGATGTCTTTTTCTCTACCTATTTCATCGGGGCGCAACTATGCCATGGTCTTTTCTCTACCTGATAGGAACGGGGCGCAACTATGCCCACAAAACAGGGACACTTTTTTATCTGCTGCATCTTACCTGACTGTGGGGAGCAACCATGCCCTGCCCATAGTAACAAACAAAACAGGTTTGATTATTGCGCATGCGCGCAAGAAATGTTTCGCGGTGTGGTATTCTGTTCAGTAGTGAAGGGACTATCAGACAGTGCAGTTGTGAATGTTTCTAATCTTCTATATTGAATCAAACTATAATATTGTGACAGCGACGTGAGATTCGAACTCACGACCAGCGTCCCGCGAGAGAGAGCATATCGCGCGGAGCACTTTGGGATGGCGCGCGGCGGAGAGGGGAAATGGCCAACGCGGCGAGAGAGTGGAGAGAGAGTGCGCGCGCATCTGGTGCTGGTAGAGAGGAGAGGGCTCTGGATTTTTCTGGAGTGCCATCTCTAGAGACGCGTGGAACTTTCGAGGCTACGTCGCTGTGGTTATAAATTAAGGACGCGAAGGAACGACAGCAGTTTTCAGTTGATTAGTCAGCCAGTCAGTGAGAAAGCCAGAGCAAGCAAGCCAGTCTTGTGTACCGGAGTTCGACTCGAGTGTGCGTCCGCATCTGCGTCAGCATCCGAAGGCCTGAGTTCGAGTGCAGTGGACCGCAGTTGGAGGGACCTGAGTTCGAGTGCAGTGGACCGCAGTTGGAGGGACCTGAGTTCGAGTACAGTGAACTGTCTCTGAAGGTCTGTGGTTCGAGATACTGTGAACTCGAGTGACTGAGCTAGAAGAACTGTGAACTGAGAACTGATAGTTCTGATTTGTAAATAGTGCTTTGTAAATATTAGTTAAGATTAACAGGTCATTGTTGTGCGTAATAGTCCAAGTAAATTGTCATTGTCGTCGGTGGAGTGCTATAACGAATACTGTGTTGAGTGAAGATCCAATTGTTGACGAGAGCGTTTAAGGTGAATTGTAGAAAGGAATTATTGTTGTGACGAATAAATTTCTTTGTTGTTACTAATAAAATTTACAATATTTAAATAGTTCGGTATGAACAGAATCAAATGGGCACCTGCTCTGGTGTTCCTGTTGCAGACAATGTAACGCCAACCCATTCAGTTTTGAATACATCTAAGGCTCAACAGTCGTACAAAAACGGGTTGTAATTTATTGCAGTTTTTATGTTAATTGGCCCGCCTCAAAACAGTGTTTGGTTGTTATTTTATTAATTTGACATCACACAGAATAATATGTACCCAATTTTTATGTTTTTCTTATGTTAATTTATCAAATAAATATGTAGAAGATGTACTAAAGTTACATATATTACTGAGAACTTTAACAAATGTATACCATATTTTGGAACAGAATTAATTACATCTTTCTATACCATATTTCGGAACAGAGGGAGTATAACTTATATTGTGGAGATATCTTACAGATAAGCCCTTTAAATGGCCTTTTAAAATTTGGCGGCGTATGTAATTCATATGTCTTTTTTAAATGAAGTTTTCCGTAAGTTGATATTTTTCAAACTTAAGTGCATTTTTCTCTGAAACTACTAAATACTCACCTCAGGGCGGTCCGATAGCGACTTCCATGTGTCTCAATAAAGACTTCCTTGTCGTGGTCTCATACCGTTGCAAATCAGTTTTCTGAAAATAAAAAAAAACTAATTTTAAAACGTGTTATTACTTATTATTCATTACAGCTTTCTTTAGATATTTACAGTCTTACTAATAAACCGTGTATAGTTTTTATACGAGACTTATGCAGAGTTGAGACAGAAAACGTTACTAATAAACCGTGAATAAGCTATGGACGTATAAACAGCCTGTAATTATATAATGGGAATTGCTTTGCAGTAGTTATATACACGAAACCCCTTGTTTAAGCGTTGTATATAGGGAAAAAATGGCCGCCCCTCTAACAGCTGTTCGTATCGACTGTCATTTTATGATGATGTTTACCTTGTATCCACAGAAGAACAAACCAAAGATCATAGAATTATTAGAATAATATTGCTGTAGCTTGTACTCTTTGACCAAAATGTAGTGTGGTAATCGATTAGAGCCAGTTGTACTATCGATATTTAACACGCCACACTAGAGCGCTCTACCGGATGCAGTAGAAAACCTCACATATTCTATTACCTTTCGTAACGAAGTAATGACGAAACTATGACGTAGCTGTGTAACAGTTATAATGTTATACACGACGTATGTAGTGATTATTAGTAAGGAATTTACACACGACTTATAAACGAGCTACTCATTATATAAGTATAAGACAGTTAAACGTCTGTATATAGAGTTTTTATTAGTAAGACCGTTAGAGTATTGGAGATATACCATCCTGGAATGAATACCGGACCATTCGTGTATTCGCATAGTGAATATACAGACATGCTCTTAGTTTATGGATTTTGTGATGGCAATGCATTGGCTGCTGTTGAGGAATACAGATGACGTTTTCCCAGTCGAAGTGTTCCATCTAGCTGTGTGTTTTCCCGTGTTTACCGGATGTTATCTGAAACTGGCAAGCTACCAAGTGTTTCAATGAGACCGGAAAGAGAATCGGGACTGGTTGAATCCATGAGAAGAGCAACCATAGCAGACTGCTGCATTGGAGTTAAATCGCTCGCTTGAACTCGGTCGAGTGTCGCACCCTCGAGTGACATAAGATCGGTCGTGATACGCTCGTAATAAATAGAAGCACAGTACAAGGTCATCTCACCGACATGTCTTATCTTGTATGGAAGGCGACAGATAAGAGACACACATGTTTTGCTCACACGGTAAAAATAAGGCTTTATTTTCTGCGTTTATGACAAACGTTTAATGGAACAGTCGATGGAACGTACCAAAACAGGAACATGAATTTATAAATAAAATAGTATGAAAAACTTCGATATACAGTTATTATTGCTAATTAATAATTATTCAATATTTGATTTATCACATATATAATATGATAGGTCCGTACATAGTGTTCCGCCTATATACTGCGACAATGTAGAAACGTTTTACAAAATATTATTGATATAGCAGTAGATTAATAACAATATTAGTACAGAGATAACGTCACAGAAAATATAATAAAACGAATAATCATGCTGCACAACTGTTACAGACGCAAAGATTGATACACTAATTATTAGACATTATTATTATTATTATTATTATTATTATTATTATTATTATTATTATTATTATTATTATTATTATTACTAGAAAACTTGATACACTTCTTGCATTATCGTGATTGTGCTCTCCGTTTATAATAATTACATTTACATCCAATAACATCTATCAGATGGTGGCAAAAACAAAATCACTCCTGTGTGGGGGGGGGGGGAACATTTACCTGCAACATTTATATTACATTTTAAAGCAAGTTTTGTAGTTGTAATATAGAGAGGTTAGTTAAACACTGCAAAGTTTTGAAATGATAAACATCTATGATGTTACTACACAGTTCATCACTGTAACAAGAACGAATGTCTAACGCTCGGCTTATACCGTTCGAGGATTCATCGCTCGTGACAATTTTACCCATCATGCATGTGCACTACCTATCGGATTATGCTATGAACTACTTGGCGCTCGAGTGAAAACGTCCGATGCAGACCTCTGAACCGTAATAATTCGTCTTGTGGACTATTTTATTTTCTTGTGCTTAATCATGAAATTAACTTATTGAAACAACACAAGATGCAGCATTTTCATTAATGCATCATATCACAATGTTCTCAAACGTATAAATACGCCTATAATGCCTCTCTCCATTTAATACTTCGCCCATCAATAACTTCCCAACTGTTACATTTCGGACAGAGATATATCATGTTAAATCGATCTAGATGCACTCAAACTACATTAGGCCTACCGTAAAGTATTTTACATTACTTCTGAGACACTCTGTATGTGGTACCCAATATAATTATTAGATTTTGAAAACGGATGAAACAGTAGAGAAGACATCAGTAAGCCTAATTCCGAATCGACATGGCAAAGATCGTTGACTCAAGATTTTATTTATAAATTTCTTCAATAGTTAATACTTCAAAATCTGTATAAAAATCTGGATAATTTTGTCGGCTCGAAACCTTTCCAGTAGGCCTATAGTAAATATGATTGAAGAAGATTTGCAAGTGATGACAAAGTAAATTCTTGTTGCCTTATTAGAAATAGCCTAAAGATTCCTCAATATAATTAAAATTCAGCCAAGTACGAGCAGTACTATTCTGGACTTCGCTGAAGTCATTATTTTCTCTCTCGCAAATAAATGTGACAGTGGAAATGTAGACATTTCAAGTAAACATATCATGCGGTTGATATCATGGTTTCATGCAAATATCTCGGAGATCTATAAAACGTATATTCCAGATTTGCATCAGTAGTAAAGGAAGGCTGGCCGGACCTAAATGAATTCAATCTCGCAGAGCCTAGAGAATGTGACGCGACAAAACTAAATTACGTCCATCCACCGTCCATGGTTTTATGGATTGACGATGCTTAATTTGCAACATGATAATCGCATTCAATTCCTACAGCCAATCGGATTAGAAGAACCGATCTTCCACATTAATTGATATTGACTCTCAAAGCCCCACCTGTCTGGTGTGGAATATATCGGCTTAAGAGAGAGGACTGAATTACTCTCAATTACAGGCTAGAGTAATAATTGAAGCATCAGACTTCACGAAGCGAAATCTGTCATTAATTCTATACGAAGTAATATTCTGGCACACTTTTAGTGTTCGTTATTAAGTTTACGGATACGAGCTGTCGTTAAGTTGCAAAGCAAAGTCAACTTAACCCAACGAAATACTACTTAACGTTAAACAGGAAAAGCAGTATATACCCACAAAAGTCCATGGTTCCCAATTTGGAGGCCGTACCCCACTGGGGAGGAGTTACGGATTTAGAGTTGGGAAATTATAATAACAATAATAGTTTTATTTTCCCTGGCAGAGTTAAGGGCATTAGGCCTTCTGTTCCACTCAGCCAGGATCAAATCACATACAGAAAAATACATACCGGTATATAAATATTAACTTAACTTAATCCAATAATTTTTTTTATTTATTTTATTTTTTTCATAAGTGTATATTATTTTTGTAAGTGTTTTTGTAAGTAATTTTATGAGGTTATTATTGATATGCTGATAAATTATTTGTAATGATATTTCAATCGACAAATAGGAAAATATATATAATAAATACTTAAAAATAATAATAAACATAATAAATAAAAAAAGAGAGATTGAATACATATACACAATCAGTATTAACTTTAAAATAATAATAATAATAATAATAATAATAATAATAATAATAATATATAATAAATAAGAGACTGAACACATAATCACAAACAGGAAAATACATTCTAGTATACAAGTATTAACTAAAAAAAAAAGAATTAATACATATGAATATAATCTCACAACTAAAGGAATAGTACAATTAGTATGACCAGCACAGCACGTGTTATATTGAGACAATGACAATTACCTAGATATTAGTTTTAATGGAAAAATAAAGTAATGACTGTGTAAAATAGTAATAATAATAATAATAATAATAATAATAATAATAACAATAATAATAATATATAATAAAAAAGAGACTGAACACATAATCACAAACGGGAAAATACATTCTAGTATACAAGTATTAACTAAAAAAAAAAAAAAAGAATTAATACATATGAATATAATCTCACAACTAAAGGAATAGTACAATTAGTATGATCAGCACAGCACATGTTACATTGAGACAATCACAATTACCTAGATATTAGTGTTACTGGAAAAATAAAGTAATGACTGTGTAAAATAATAATAATAATAATAATAATAATAATAATAATAATAATAATAATAATAACAATAATAATAATATATAATAAAAAAGAGACTGAACACATAATCACAAACAGGAAAATACATTCTAGTATACAAGTATTAACTAAAAAAAAAAAGAATTAATACATGAGAATATAATCTCACAACTAAAGGAATAGTAGAATTAGTATGATCAGCACAGCACGTGTTACATTGAGACAATGACAATTACCTAGATATTAGTGTTAATGGAAAAATAAAGTAATGACTGTGTAAAATAGAAATAATAATAATAATAATAATAATAATAATAATAATAATAATAATAATAACAATAATAATAATAATAAAAATTATACCTAAAAACTAATTCTGTGCATTTAAAATATTTCTAAACAACCTAATTTTAAACAACTGAGGACAAAGACTATCCCTGATTTCCAGCGGCAACGAATTCCATGAGCGGGCCATGGCTATTGAGAAAGAACTTGAGTACAGAGATGTCTGATGAGGTAATATTGATAGCAACAGATTGTGCTGTGAACGTGTGTTACGATTATGATGTGAAGCTAGGAGAATAAATCGAGAGGCAAGGTAGTTGGGTGTGGAATCATGTATAATTCGATATAGCAGGCAAAGAGAATGTACTAAACGTCGATCTTGCAAGCGGAGCCAGGAGAGTCGTAGAAAATATTCCGATACATGATCATGTCGGCGGATATTGAAAATAAATCGGACGCAGACATTATGTACACGTTGAAGTTTTTGAGAAAGTTCAGCACTTAGGTCGATAAAACAGACAACAGGTGGGGCACAGACAACTCATAAAAAACCATGTGACCTGTTAAACAGAAAATTAATAATAATAATAATAATAATAATAATAATAATAATAATAATAATAATAATAATGGCTTTATTTAACCTGGCAGAGTTAAGGCCGTAAGGCCTTCTCTTACACTCAACCAGCCTTACTTACTTACAAATTCCTTTTAAGGAACCCGAAGGTTCATTGCCGCCCTCACATAAGCCCGCCATCGGTCCCTATCCTGTGCAAGATTAATCCAGTCTCTATCATCATATCCCACCTCCCTCAAATCCATTTAATATTATCCTCCCATCTACGTCTCGGCCTCCTCAAAGGTCTTTTTCCCTCCGGTCTCCCAACTAACACTCTATATGCATAATTGTAGGGATTCGTAACAAGCTGTTTTTTTACGGTGATGGGTTGTTAGCCCTTCGCCCAACCCCCAAAGCTGGAGGACCACCCCTTATCGGGTGTCCACGACTGCTGATTCAATATATTTATATATTTCAATACACTCAACCAGCCTACATATTAAAACTTGCGAATGAGTCTACTTTTGCACAGTTGGCAATCTTCAACATTGGTCGTTACAAAAACTAAACACAGCAATCGTTTAAACGTGGAGAGTAATCTCAGGTTTGCCTAAAGCATCTTAACACTGAACATTAAGAGTAAAATAATGTTGAAAAATTAAGAAAATCCACTTCGTTTTTATGATCGTAATTATATTTGAGGCTGTATTAAATGATCTAGCCATATAATAAAATGTGGCCAAACATACGGTGCGTGAGTGAGGTGAGTGAAGTATTCTTTTCTTTTTTTTTAATGCTGTTTTCTCGACTTTAACATTTTAAGCAGTTATTGAATAAAAAAAAAGCTTCTTGCACAACAGTTAATGTCTTATTGGTCTGAAACTTCTCACAGAGCTCAATTAAATGTTGATGAGTAAAATTTAATTAACATTTGTATGAAATATTAATATCAAGTCCTCTCGGAGCATATTCATATTGCACTTTCATTAAAATATGCTGTAATAATAAATTCATTAAATTAAAAAAAAATTGTGACTCCATATTTAGACTGAGCTGAAAGCTAAATATTAGTATTGTAGAAGAAGGGCCCAATTGTGTCATTTTCTAATTATAATTATACCAGGCCTGGACGCTAATAACTCAATTGAGTCATGCAGACCACCCCTTAATTTCTCAATCCACCTTCCCCGGCTGAGACAGTAATGTTTTGGTGCGGAACGAGCAGACAGAAGTTCAGTGACGGATTATATCAGTCGGGAATCATAGCTTTTACGAACTTTCGGCACAGCTGATCGTCTGAAATCCACCACTGATGCACAGAGCCTTTCTGCGCGTTTGTTTATGTCGGTGTAAGCGAAAAGGACATCTCTATCCCTTTTGCTTCACCTCTTATGCCCAGAACTGAATGACAGCCTTTTCAATTGGTCACAGAAAGAATATAATCATATATCATCTTCTTGGAATTCATTTTGTGTCGATAGTTGATACTGAAATATTCAGATTTTTGGTCCTCCTGTAAAATTATAAAATTACGAACTGAGCCCTTCTTTGAGTAACCGCTTGACATAGTTACTGTATTATTGTGCATTTCGAAACACACTGAAACCTGAAACTTGACGTGTAAGGTTTGAAAGTGCAAACAAATTATGTATAAAGGAAAGAAATAAATATTTATTAAATTTATGTAAAAATTCAAATATCTTGGAGCAACAGTAACAAATATAAATGACACTCGGGAGGAAATTAAACGCAGAATAAATATGGGAAATGCGTGTTATTATTCGGTTGAGAAGCTCTTATCATCCAGTCTGCTCTCCAAAAATCTGAAAGTTAGAATTTATAACACAGTTGTATTACCGGTTCTTCTATATGGCTGTGAAACTTGGACTCTCACTCTGAGAGAGGAACATATGTTAAGGGTGTTTGAGAATAAGGTGCTTAGGAAAATATTTGGGGCTAAGCGGGATGAAGTTACAGGAGAATGGAAAAAGTTACACAACACAGAACTGCACGCATTGTATTCTTCACCTGACATAATTAGGAACTTGAAATCCAGGCGTTTGAGATGGGCAGGGCATGTAGCACGTATGGGCGAATCCAGAAATGCATATAGAGTGTTAGTTGGGAGACCGGAGGGAAAAAGACCTTTAGGGAGGCCGAGACGTAGATAGGAGGATAATATTAAAATGGATTTGAGGGAGGTGGGGTATGATGATAGAGACTGGCTTAATCTTGCACAGGATAGGGACCGATGGCGGGCTTATGTGAGGGCGGCAATGAACCTTCGGGTTCCTTAAAAGCCATTTCTAAGTAAGTAAGTAAGTAAGTAATGGGCTACTGGACAAAATCAATAATTAAGAGTCAAAAATGTATTTTTAATGTTATTTAGCAGCATTTCTAATAACTCAGAAGAATATATTGAATTTAATCATAGAACATGTAAATTTTCCAACCATAACTAACAACAAATTCATAGCACTACTGCGTGTTAAGTTCAAAATGTGTCATGGCTCGCTGTATGCCGTCATAAGGCTAGTCGTTGAGCCTAGAGAATTCAATCTTCCTACACTTCCGCAGAGGCGTATTACGTATGTGGCAGAGACGTTGCCTAGCAAGTACGGCGTTGATTATGAAGAGTACGTACCGATACGTACGGTCACACTTGCAGTGGCAGGAATGTGAACTGTTTGGAAACATGTACTGAGATGAGTTTTTTTTCCTTACTGTCGGGATATGTGGAGAGCGTTAAGACGATTACTTATGTATTTGTTGACATTAACTTGGACGGTCAACATGGACACGGAGCATTTGATTTGTGTTGTGGAATGTTGCCGTACGCAACCGATGATAACAAATACCCTGCGTACGACTTGCCCGCGCAAAACACAGATCGAAAGAGGTTATGGTAGCACACAGACTTTACAGACCGCCATCTGTTGCTACGACGTTCAAAATATACCTTACACGTTCTCAAGTTCAGATTGAACGCCTTTATTAATAGGCAACTTCTCTGACATAAAAGCTGAAACTCGCTTCAAATCACTGACTCACAACAGTGACGTCATGACACACTTTGAAATGAACACCCAGTACATGAAAGCACTGCAGTAAGATAAGGACCTTATATTCGATATCCAACAGGGATAATTAAGTCCGATCTTAAAACAATTACTTCCTATTTATTTGAATTGGCTGGGTACCGGGCTTCAGTTCCATGCAATGGCAGATATTCGTGGAGTTTCTAAGTCTTAAATGTGCAGATACTGCTTTCTTCTCTTCCCATATCTAATCGAACAATCAACGTACTGGTCTAAGACCGATCAACGTATTGATCTAATCCACCAATCAGCGTATTGGTCTAATCAACCAATCATATCGCGAAACTCCCTTGTTGCCAATACAGCGAAATGTGGAAACTTTTAAATGTTCCTTGGCGATATTATTATTTCCTATTGATGAAATATGGGTTTACGAGATTATATTATAGCCAATTTTAGGATAAAATATAGTCTAAACATATCCATTGTTGGTGGTAAAAGTATTACAACTTCAGCTCTGCTCCTTAGCGATTTTTCATACACTGTCGTTGGCAACATTGAATAATGAATACTTCCGTTGATTAGTCAATTAGTCCACTGTGAAATTTCCTCTGGAAAAATGTCCATCATCATTAAAGTCCAGTATCAAAAATGACCTCAGTTATCAAATTTCCAGTAGGTATAAAATATGTCCACAGTCATTAAATGGTCATTATCTTAAATGTCCACTGCCATTAAATGTCCAGTATCAAAACTGTGCACAGGTATTAAAAGGCCATTATCAAAAATGTCCACGATCATTAAAAAACCATTACTAAAAATGTCCAGAGTTATAACATGTACGGTACCATGAATGCAGAAGAATATACTGTACATATATCAAATGTAAATCAATAATTTGACAATGAAATGAGAGTTAAATTTACAACGTTCTGTAATTAATTTTATTTTCTAATTTATTTTTATTCTCCACTGAAATCAGTATGTTGCTTCATATGACATGAAAGTGAACGCAAATATTGTTTCATATTATTTTAGTCCGGCGTACAATCTCCTCAATTTGCCGTTGATTTGTAATTTGGATTAGCCTATGATATTCTGTCTCATCCTGACAGAAAAATCTCCAAATTACTGACATGATGTCTAGCAATCATTTTTTGAAATTCAGAGTGGAGACCTTTCACTACATTATTGGTTCTATGAATACCTTATAACGTTATTTTCTAGGAATTTCGCACGGAAGATGTGAATTTTGGCGGTGTATCTCTCCGAAAAGAATGTTGAATAATCGTTTATATACACACTATTTATTGCACATTTTGACTTGTGAACATTTCTATATATTGACCATTTTTATTTGTGGACATTTCTGCATTTTTGATATTTTGACTACTGGCCTACATTGATTGGACGTTTTGATTGAGGACATTTTTGACTTGATGCTGTGGACGAATTGACCTGGCATGCTTCAGTTTTCTAATTTTTTTCAACTGATTTTGTAAGGCTTAAACTTTACAAATTAATAACATTGCACTAACAAACAGAGTTTACAAGCATTTTTGTAATCTTTTACTTGTGATCTGTATATTGCTAGTTTTTAATTTTTTTAATTGCGAAACGGGACACAGACCATTCTGTAGCAGTGAGATTAACGATTTTCTATATCTCCATCATCAGCAAATAAAAGTGCATGCATTATGTCGTTCTGGCTCGTTGATATGCCCACGCATCTGATATCCATTCATGAGAAGCAAAGAACGCGACCTAGGTATTAACAATAAAGGTATTATTCAATTTCGATGCATAAAAGGAGGTAGAAAATTGCTGGATATTTTATCTGAATTCATAATTACAAAATTATGCAATAATCTTGTTCTCCTTAATTCAACACTTCTGAAATTATATAAGCGCTAAGTTTAAACTGTAATACAATGTTTCTATGATTGAATAATTCATGTGACTTTATATGGATACATAGAATCAGATTACTCCACCCCAAATATATTACAATTGACCATCTATACTTAGGTATTGAATTCATTATCTCCCCTTTATTCACGAGACAACTGAAACACTAGAAAGGTTGCGGTAAACATAAAACTGGCACTACCAAGACCATTACTGGACGGGAACTGTAAAAAAAATCATTATATGCCGACGATTGTATTAAAATGTAAACAAGTGAAGTTTATTTCCAATAGGCTTACCTATTCTTTCCAGCATGCAAATCAAATGCGCAAATATTTTAGAATATCAAATTAAATTGTGGCTTTTTTATGAAAACCAATTCGATAAATTACACAAAATAATATCTGGAATAAGTATTACGTTAATTTATATAATTATCTTCTACAATATAACTTTAGGAAAGAAAACAAAATAATGTATAGTTAACTTGTAAAATTTCAAGGGGAGACGGAGGAGCAAGAGGAGACGGAAGAGCAAGAGGAGACAGAGGAGCAAGAGGAGACGGAGGAGCAAGAGGAGACGTAAGAGAAAAAGGAGACGGAAGAGCAAGAGGAGACGGAAGAGAAAAAGGAGACGGAAGAGCAAGAGGAGACGGAAGAGCAAGAGGAGACGGAAGAGCAATAGGAGACGTAAGAGCAAGTGGAGACGGAAAAGCAAGAGGAGGCGGAAGAGCAAGAGGAGACGGAGGAGCAAGAGGAGACGGAAGAGCAAGAGGAGACGGAGGAGCAAGAGGAGACGGAGGAGCAAGAGGAGACGGAAGAGCAAGAGGAGACGGAAGAGAAAAAGGAGACGGAAGAGCAAGAGGAGACGGAAGAGCAAGAGCAGACGGAGGAGCAAGAGGAGACGGAGGAGCAAGAGGAGACGGAGGAACAAGAGGAGACGGAAGAGCAAGAGGAGACGGAGGAGCAAGAGGAGACGGAGGAGCAAGAGGAGACGGAAGAGCAAGAGGAGACGGAAGAGCAAGAGGAGACGGAGGAGCAAGAGGAGACGGAGGAGCAAGAGGAGACGGAGGAGCAAGAGGAGACGGAGGAGCAAGAGGAGACGGAAGAGCAAGAGGAGACGGAAGAGCAAGAGGAGACGGAGGAGCAAGAGGAGACGGAGGAGCAAGAGGAGACGGAGGAGCAAGAGGAGACGGAGGAACAAGAGGAGTCGGAAGAGCAAGAGGAGACGGAAGAGCAAGAGGAGACAGAGGAGCAAGAGGAGACGGAAGAGCAAGAGGAGACGGAAGAGCAAGAGGAGACGGAGGAGCAAGAGGAGACGGAGGAGCAAGAGGAGACGGAGGAGCAAGAGGAGACGGAGGAGCAAGAGCAGACGGAAGAGCAAGAGGAGACGGGAGAGCAAGAGGAGACGGAGGAGCAAGAGGAGACGGAGGAGCAAGAGGAGACGGAGGAGCAAGAGGAGACGGAGGAACAAGAGGAGTCGGAAGAGCAAGAGGAGACGGAAGAGCAAGAGGAGACAGAGGAGCAAGAGGAGACGGAAGAGCAAGAGGAGACGGAAGAGAAAGAGGAGACGGAGGAGCAAGAGGAGACGGAGGAGCAAGAGGAGACGGAAGAGCAAGAGGAGACGGAAGAGCAAGAGGAGACGGAGGAGCAAGAGGAGACGGAGGAGCAAGAAGAGACGGAGGAGCAAGAGGAGACGGAGGAGCAAGAGGAGACGGAAGAGCAAGAGGAGACGGAAGAGCAAGAGGAGACGGAGGAGCAAGAGGAGACGGAGGAGCAAGAGGAGACGGAGGAGCAAGAGGAGACGGAGGAACAAGAGGAGTCGGAAGAGCAAGAGGAGACGGAAGAGCAAGAGGAGACAGAGGAGCAAGAGGAGACGGAAGAGCAAGAGGAGACGGAAGAGCAAGAGGAGACGGAGGAGCAAGAGGAGACGGAGGAGCAAGAGGAGACGGAGGAGCAAGAGGAGACGGAGGAGCAAGAGGAGACGGAAGAGCAAGAGGAGACGGGAGAGCAAGAGGAGACGGAGGAGCAAGAGGAGACGGAGGAGCAAGAGGAGACGGAGGAGCAAGAGGAGACGGAGGAACAAGAGGAGTCGGAAGAGCAAGAGGAGACGGAAGAGCAAGAGGAGACAGAGGAGCAAGAGGAGACGGAAGAGCAAGAGGAGACGGAAGAGAAAGAGGAGACGGAGGAGCAAGAGGAGACGGAAGAGCAAGAGGAGACGGAAGAGCAAGAGGAGACGGAAGAGCAAGAGGAGACGGAGGAGCAAGAGGAGACGGAAGATCAAGAGGAGACGGAAGAGCAAGAGGAGACGGAGGAGCAAGAGGAGACGGAGGAGCAAGAGGAGACGGAGGAGCAAAAGGAGGTGTGGGGACAAGAGTGAAAGGAAACGAAAATTAAATTGAAAGGGAAAAACAAGAGAAGAAAAATATCAGCAGCAAAAGGGAGAGACGAAGAAAATGCAATGCAAGAGGAAAAGAAAGAACAGGAAGGCATGAAGAAAGAGTAATAGAAAAAAACAAAAGCATGAGAAAATAGGAAGACGAGAAGCAGGAGAAAGAGGAAGAGAAGAAATAAAAAGAGAAGAGTAATAGCTGGAAGATGAGAAAGATAAACGGGGAGAGGAGGAAGAGGCCGAAAAACAAGGAATAAAGTAAGGGCAAGAGGAGGAGATTAAACAAGGTAAGGAGGAACGACAAGCTAGAAGAGAGAGATACGTGAGAAGGAAGAACAAAACGAGAAGAAAGAAGGAATATGGAAGACAAGGTACAATTATATCAAAAGAAGGACGATTACTATGGGGGGGAGGGAACCAGTATAAGAATGAAGATGAAGCTGAAGAAAGAGAAGTAATAAAAAGACCACGTAAAAAAATAGAAGAGGTGAGGGTACAAAAGAGCATATGATATGAGTTTGGTAAAGTTCGTAAATACAGTATTTCATACCCTTAACAGTAAAGTGAGTTAATGGTTAAATCATGTCGATTAATATTTAATAATTTTCATTCCTGCGGCTTATGAGAACAAAATCACTGAAAGCAGAACCGAATTCGGGATTTCGAACGAACAAAGTCGCCTAATGACAGCTTTCACAAATGAATTTGCAAGCATTTGTAGAAATAATCCGCCGTAATTTAATTCTGATATCCTCAATCATTGTAAAACCTGCTCGTGTCGGAACTCTAGCTGGCTAACTCGATTGAAATGAACCATCATCGCTCATTTCCTCAATTTAGTATCGAATTATCTTCGACACCGGAAATTCAGAATTAAAATGAAAGGCGCTTCATTGGAATGGAAATATATTCCAACCGACGACTTTCTGTCTTGCCCATGTAACATACGGCGATAACGTTTTTTTTTCTTTCTTTTTTAATTCGGTGACCCATAACTACAGGCTAAGTTGGTTTATTGTTTCTTAATGCACTTTAAGGTCGAATGTTACATAATTAACTTAAAATATGCTCAAAAATTATCTCTGTTAATAAAAAAACATTTACATTTACGTAGACATGTCTGCTTTAGGCTGTTTTTTGTTTCTGAATTGAAATATATAATATAGAAGCAGTAGCGGCTCGTGGTCAAAATAATGATTGTTCTACAATCTCTATATCTGGCTACGGTCAGCGCGTCTGGCTGCGAAACCAGGTGGCCCGGGTTCGAATCCCGGTCGGGGCAAGTTATCTGGTTGAGGTTTTTTCCGGGGTTTTCCCTCAACCCAATACGAGCAAATGCTGGGTAACTTTCGGTGTTGGACCCCGGACTCATTTCACCGGCATTATCACCTTCATATCATTCAGACGCTAAATAACCTAGATGTTGATACAGCGTCGTAAAATAACCCAATAAAATAAAAAAAATAAAAAAAATATATCTGGCTACTATATACACTTATGTGTATTTATCTTAATTTGAGACTCGCCTAGTGACGAAAAGTCCATACGACGTTCCTTCCTACTGCAGAACTTGTCAATTACCCTGGTGTTAAGCCCCTCCATCTTGGACATCATACTCTTTTCTATTGACAGTATTGCAAGAGCAGTGAGACGATCCTGGGACATAGTGTTCCTTAAAAACCGTTTTTATGCGTTTCAAGCAAGAAAAACATCTTTCTGGCTCAGCAATGGCCATTGGTGTTGTAACCAAAATATTTAACAACTTCGTTACTTCACGGAATGGATCCTGTAAATTGTTGGAGACTATGTATTGTAACAATTAAAGAGACATCTATATTTTGGAAGTCGGGTTTTCCGTATAGAACTCCAAGTTGTGTCTTTAACACTCTTTTGATCAGTATAGTATAGCCGTTGACAGCTACTTCAAGTTCGCGTTAAGGAAAATTATACGAAAAATTCTCAAAAATTTTGCTGTTTAACAATTTTGTTGCGTCTAGATAGCTTAAAGACTGGAAACGGTGAGTAGTTTCCTGAATTATACGGTCACATACTTCCTTGGCTTCAATTTTCTAGGATTCCATTTTCCGTCGCTTGCTAGCTGATTCAGAAGGAACCTCATAGGTCTATAGGTAGATGTAATTTACAATTCATTTTAATATATCAATATGCCTGGTAAATTATTAATAAGTATTTAATGAATTTCAATCTTAAGGCATATAAACTTGCAAATGTTTATTTGATATTTAATAACAATATATGAACGTTTTCGCCGTTTAAGGCATCTTCAGATATAACAAAACATATTATCTGGACCTATAATAACATATTATGCAAATAACAAGGAAAATGGAGAACAATATATGTGATACATGAAATTCATGAGCTTTATGTAGATATATCATGATACAGGATGAATATTGAGATAATCTTTGAATTTGAACTTAGACTGGACGAATATTTTATTTTATACATATAGCTCATGTTACAATTAATATACAATGTTTAAAATTTGTCAATGATGTTAATTTTATTATCATCATTGTAAATTTTAAAATTAACATCATTGACAAATTTTAAACATTGTATATTAATTGTAACATGAGCTATATGTATAAAATTAAATATTCGTCCAGTCTAAGTTCAAATTCAAAGATTATCTCAATATTCATCCTGTATCATGATATATCTACATAAAGCTAATGAATTTCGTGTATCACATATATTGTTCTCCATTTTCCTTGTTATTTGCATAATATGTTATTATAGGTCCAGATAATATGTTTTGTTATATCTAAAGATGCCCTAAACGGCGAAAACGTTCATATATTGTTATTAAATAGCAAATAAACATTTGCAAGTTTATATGCCTTAAGATTGAAATTCATTAAATACTTATTAATACTATAGGTAGATGGCAGCAGCAGTCCGATATTTGAATTACCAAATACATTGTAAATAGTTCCGAGTTCTTCCACAAACAAGCGTTCTTTCGTTACCCTTTACTTTTGCAATCTCCAAGCTGTGTTGTGCTGAGCTGACTACAGCACTTTCCCGCGTAGAAATAGCCAATCAGAGCAGTGATTTCAGCTTCGCACATGCGCATAAATGTCTACATTTTCATATGAAGTTCAGAGTAGCACAACGAACCCCCTGAGACACCAAAGACCGAAGAGCGAAGACTAAACACTCGATGACGCGTCATGAACATAACCACGGGAAATTGTTAAATGACAGGTCAGATACTATGGTATTACAAATACATTATTTGAGCAAAAATTATCACTGTGCTGTAGCACTGTAGCACATAGGGACGGGCCGCCCCTGTATAGAAGAATGGTATCCCATTATCTTAAAACAGAAATCAAGGTAAGAACAGACGGACATAAATACTGAATGAACGGGGCCATTTTTTCTATTTAATTTAGAACACGTACTAGGTAAAATTGGAATATCATTTTGGAAACATACATTTTAATTAGTTTTTCATAATATAAAATCTCTGTAATTTCAGTATGGGTTTGCAAAGTCCTTGCGGGCATGTAAAAACTACAGCAGTGGGTTTAAAACTTTCCTAGGGCATGTATACAGAGTGGATGGTAACATCTACACCAAAATGAAACTGATAATAGATTATGAGGAGAGATTTCAAAATCTAAATTAGTTTTTTCTCTAAAATTCACTGTTTTAGAGGAAATCGTTATGTTTTTATGACGCATTTGGCAACATCATGGCTGCTGCAATAATTCTAAGCAAGAGCGGTCTGCACTCCTTACCTTCCCCTCCCCCTCTGCTGTACTCAGTCGGTAACACGCGACGTGCGCTGCGTTGCACGGTTTATTTAAATGATTTTCGTTGTTACTGAATTTAAATTCATGGCTAAACGGTTTAATTTGCAAAAAAAAAAGTTTCAAGATATTAAATGTTCAGATTATTTCTACCCATCTGCTTGTATACCAATCAGCCATTTCTCTCGGGCCATTAGTGCAATAGAGCGCTGCAAACATTGAGCAAGGAATGTTTTTTTTTTTCCCCCTTCTTAACGGTGCTTCATTGAAGGAAAAGCGTAATAAAAATTTTGTTATATTTAACATGTAAAATCCTAGAATGCTGTACGAAATGGAACTATAAAAATTAGAGATTTATCCTTCGAAGAGGTGGAAAAATTCAAATATTTTACAACAACAGTAACAAAATATAAATGACACTCGGGAGGAAATTAAACGTAGAATAAATATGGGAAATGCCAGTTATTTTTCGGTTGAGAAGCTTTTATCATCTAGTCTGCTATCAAAAAATCTGAAAGTTAGAATTTATAAAACAGTTATATTACCGGTTGTTCTGTATGGTTGTGAGACTTGGACTCTCACTTTGAGAGAGGAACAGAGATTAAGAGTGCTTGAGAATAAGGTTCTTAGGAAAATATTTGGGGCTAAGAGGGATGAAGTTACAGGAGAATAGAGAAAGTTACACAACGCAGAACTGCACGCATTGTATTCTTCACCTGACATAATTAGGAACATTAAATCCAGACGTTTGAGATAGGCACGTATGGGAAATCCAGAAATGCATATAGAATGTTAGTTGAGAGACAAGAGGAAAAAAGACCTTTGGGGAGACCGAGACGTAGATGGGAGGATAATATTAAAATGGATTTGAGTGAGGTGGTATATGATGGTAGGGACTGGATTAATCTTGCTCAGGATAGGGACCGATGGCGGATTTATGTGAGAGCGGCAATGAAGTTCCGGGTTTCTTAAAAGCCATAAGTAAGTTAACACGTAGAATCATCTCTTACATTTAGGTGCAGAGATTAATATCCAGCCTGTAATATTCGATAACAGTGTTTTTCAACTAATAGTAGGTTACACCCAGTGCTACCTGTAAATAAGTACATACTTTTTATTATTCAAAATCTAAATGATCACGAAACTTTGGAATAGCAATAATAATAATAGTAATAATAATAATAATAATAATAATAATATAATAATTATGTAATAATTATATTATTATTATTATTATTATTAATATTATTATTATTATATGGACGTGAAAATAG